>NC_090827.1:65940903-66243933 GCF_028021215.1 Eschrichtius robustus | reverse complement strand
ACAAGAATTTTAATAATTTTATAAGATTTTTGTGACACATTTTGAAGTAATTGCAGACCTCCTGATGTCCCATAAAACCAGGGGTTGACATTCTCTGCACTAAATAATTAGATAGTTTGTGGAAAGCTTATACATTAAGGTACTTCCAAAATGAGACCAAATACCAAAATTCTTCCTCCAGAGCCTTGGTTCTAAACCTTAAATTATTCTGATCTGCTTTCACAGGAGCTACACGTGACAACTGAGTATAATCGCTAGAAATACTATAAATTAGTTGGTGTGTTATATCTTTTTCTTTGCTAAAGTTAAACTTTTATCATTAGTTGGAAATTGAGTTGTTTAGATTGCAGGTTCAGAGCTCCACCTGCTGGTATAATATGTAAACTCATGCACCTTTCCTCTATAGCTAATACAGGTCTCCCTCGTATTTTGAAAGTTCGCTTTTCAGAGAAAGACAAATACCATATATCACTTGTATGTGGAATCTTAAAAATTGATATAAATGAACTTATTTACAAAACAGAAATAGACTCACAGACATAGAAAACAAACTTATGGGTACCAAAGGGGAAGGGGGAGAGGGATTAATTGGGAACTTGGGATTAACAGATACACACTACTATATATAAAATAGATAAACAACAAGGACATACTGTATAGCAGAGGGAACTATATTCAATATGGTGTAATAACATAATATAATGGAAAATAATATAATGGAAAAGAAGCTGAAAAGAATATAGATATAATGTATAACTGAATCACTTTGCTGTACACCTGAAACATTGTAAGTCAACTATACTTCAATTTTTTAAAATATCCCAAAAAAAAAGGAAAAAAGAAAGTTTGCTTTATACCACTCTGCCTTTATGAAAGACCTACATTAGTACCTGTTGCTATGGGAAAGAAATCTGAAGAGGATTTTCACTTTCATGAAAGAAGGTAAAAAGCAAAAATAGCATTCAGTGTTTGTTTTGCAGTGAGCACTTATAGAGGCAGCTCATACCCCTAGCTGGGAGAGCGGTACCTCCAAGTTCCCTCCTGGGAACTACACGCAGCATCCCAGCATCAAGCCACCATAGCTTTGAACTGTGTCTGTGAGCATCTGTGCTTTATCTGGGCTTATTTTGTGTGTCTGTTAGCAAGATGTGTGCTAAGGTAACTGCTGCTTCACTTTATGCCATTTCACCTTAGAAAGGTTTCACAGGAATGCTCTACTTTTCAATAGCAGGGAAACCTGTCCTCTGGTCAGATTTCTATTACCAAAAATCAAAACAATAAAATTTAATTTCAGAACAAAAGTAATTAACATACATAAAAATGTGTTCATCCTTTTCCTGAGATTATTCAAAATCTTCTAAGGAAAAAAAAAAAAAAAAAACCACTGTACTCAGAGCTAGAAAACCTGGCTCTACCAACTTCTAGCCAGGGGACCATGTACGAGTTTTTAACGTCACTGAGCCTCAGGTTTCTAATCCGTAAAATTTGGGTTACAAAAACTGTTCTAGATGAATTCCTCCTCCCGTTGCCGGACCCCCAGGTTGGGAAGCCTGACATGGGGCTCAGAACCTTCACTCCAGTGGGTGGACTTCTGTGGTGTGAGTGTTCTCCAGTCTGTGAGTCACCCACCCAGCAGTTATGGGATTTGATTTTACTGTGATTGTGCCCCTCCTACCGTCTCATTGCGGCTTCTCCTTTGTCTTTGGATGTGGGGTATCTTTTTTGATGGAGAAATTGAAGCACAAAGAAGTTAAGTAATCTGCTCAGGGTCACATAGCTAGAGATCTACAGAGCCAGATATCAAACGCAGGCAGGCTGACTGCAGAGCTGGTGCTTTTAACCACAACACAAGCTGCATCTGCTCTGGGAGGCTGAGGAAATGGAACTCAGAAGGAAGGAGGAAATGCAAGAACCAGTGTTATCTCTTCTATAGACACTTACCTTGAAGATGCCTCACCTGGTGATTTCTATAATCCATGGTGCGAATCCATGGTGCCCATGACATGATGGGCAGGGAGACACTCAATCAGGGCCAGGAGGCTTCCAGCTTAGAAGGGCACTTTGCCAGAGTATATATACCTGGACTGAGAAAGGAAAACTGCATCTCACCTGGGAATTGGTCGTCTCTTCTTCCTCAGCAAGGTCAAGGAGTTAAGGAGGCAAAGGTGGAAAAGAAAGGAGCCTGCCTTGCAGCTCCCAGAGTGGCCAGCTGGGACAACTGTTCAGCCTCACCTGAACCATTCCCTCAACCAGCCTGCCCTATGCTGCCTTCTCTTCTCCACACTACAGACTGTTCACCATCTCAGGCCACGCAGCATGGCTTGCAGGATTTTAGTTCGCCAACCAGAGATTGAACCCGAGCCCTCGACGGTGAAAGCGCAGAGTCCTAACCACTGGACCACCAGGGAATTCCCGATTGCAGTCTTAAAAGCCAGAGGATCCAGTGAAGCTATGCCCAGATTCCTGACCCAAAGAAATTGTGACAATATAAATGTTTGTTGTTTTAAGCCACTAAGTTCTGAAGTAATTTGCTATGCAGCAGCAGATAACAGATACATTCAAGAGGGTTCCAGAGTGGGGCAACATGGAGCTGAGGCCCCAGCCTGTCCGGCCTGGGCAGGTATTATGGGACAGATTCTTAGAAATGGAATTGTTCATTTAAATGGTATGACAGGGACTTCCCTGGTGGCGCAGTGGTTAAGAATCTGCCTGCCAGTGCAGGGGACACGGGTTCGATCCCTGGTCTGGGAAGATCCCACATGCCACGGAGCAACTAAGCCTGTGCGCCATGACTACTGAGCCTGTGCTCTAGAGCCCACGAGCCACAACTACTGAGCCCACGTGCCACAACTACTGAAGCCTGCGCGCCTAGAGCCCGTGCTCCATAACAAGAGAAGCCACCGCAATGAGAAGCCCGTGCACCACAACGAAGAGTACCCCCCGCTCACCGCAACTAGAGAAAGCCTGCATGCAGCAACAAATAAATAAATAAGTTTATTTTTTTAAAAAACTGTTCTGGATAAAATAAGATACCACAGCATGCTGCGGAAGGAAGAAAACATGCTGAGAGTTGAGGAGTGAATGCAGAATGAGGAATTTACTCACATTGATCCCAAGTCCTGCAAGATGAGATTTACAGTTTAGTGGAAAAATAAAAGAAGAAGGTACTGGTAAGAGAATAAAAGACATCATACAATGGATATACCCTGATGGGAAAAAAACCTAAAACCTAGACTTGGGGAAAAAATGAAAAGGCAAGAAACTAGAGATCATAATGAACTGAGAGAAAAGGTAAACTGTAAATAGGGAAGTGAGAGGTCCTGAAGGATAGATGATGGTTAGTGACTCATCCCAGAGCATTCCAGAGGATGACAATGTCACAAAAGTGAATAGAGGTAAATGTCACAAGATTACAGGTACCACAAGGCTGGGTGTTGGCTATATTGTCCAATGGATGTTGATGGCAGCAGGAAGACAAGATCATCAGCAGTAGTCCTTACAAAATAAAAGGGTGAGACCAATGCAAGAAGGAGGAATAGAAAATAATATAGGCAGATTGCATCAGTGCCAAAGCAGGTGAGATTTTTGCTTGAGAATGGCAATTTCCACAATCAATCTCTCACTCCATGTCTCCCTCTCTCAGTCTCTTTCCATATATATATATATATATATATATATATATATATATACACACATATATATATATATATACACACATATATATATAGTCGAAAAGTCTTCCTGTAGTTTTAAGCTTTAATAATTCCAAAATTATAAATGCTACCAACTTCCAAAACACATCATTTGAGAGTTTAACTATTTAAATTGTATTCACTCTTATTAAGTTTTATGGCTTTTAAATATACATTTCTCATTTTAATTTGCAGTTTCAGTCAACATTTGCCAGCTTCAATCAGAGGGACTGAATATATTTATTCAGCCAAGTTGATTAAGACCATCCGACCTACTAAGATTCACAAGTGCCCCCAATAATGGCAGGGGCGACTTTGATTCCTACTTCATTGAAAATATATTTGATACAGGAAGGCTGAGTCTCCTTTCCTTCTCAGTATGACTGAGTTCATTCAGCAACACATATTCACACTTTCACACATATACAAGTATATACAGAGGCCAGTTCAAGAGCCTTGACTGAACATGGGAAAGCTTCCAAGTTTGTTCCTGGAGGTGCACAAAACAGCTGGTCAACAATTAAGATGCAGCACCATTTCAATTTCAAAATATAAGGTTCTACTTCTGGGAAAATATTGTTAAATGTCCCAGGTAATAGCTTGGATTCCCTGACTTTTAACTTGTCCTTTCTCCCTTGTAAAAAGAAGTCAATTATGTTAAAAACATATTTTAAGAAAACTGTAGTCAATTTTACTATATATATGGCTTATGTTATATATTAGATTGTGTCAGTCTGTTGTTTATTATATATTATGCTATGTATGAAACAAATTTTCTTATAGAAGTACAAAAACTGAGGCTATGCTATTTTTAGCTTGTGTTCAGGGGTGGGAGAGTAGAATAGCTAAAAGCAAGGACTCTGGACTCAGATTACCTGGGTTCAAAATGTGATTCTACTACTTATTAAGGAGGTAATCTTTGGCTAGTTAACCACCACTTTGAGCCTCAGTTTCTTCTACTATAAAATGAGGATGGTAATAATACTCATCTCATAGGTTCATGGGAAGGATTTAAAGAGATAACATAAGGAAAGTCATAGCAATACATCAGAATGTTGCCTTTTATTGTGTAATTAGCTCAACATTCTTTCCATCACCGCTCCCCGCTTCCATCCTCCTTCTCCATTAAGCCTAATAACCTGGCTTGGCTAAACAATAATTTGAAGTGGGAAGTTAAACCTAACTTACTCCTGAATCTTCTTTTTCCAAATTCACTCAAGGAAAGGGTATTCCCTTTTCCCTAATCTCCTTTCCCTATATATGAATTTGGGGCCAGAATGTAAGACACTTAACTTCATTTGAACTTCAGGGAGATCTTAGCATATTTGAGCTCTGTGTCTACTCACTGTAATCGACTTTAAATGTTAGATCCTAACATTCTAACGTCAGATTCTTTTTAAACCAAAAAGAAATGTGGATTTATTCTTGGTAAGCCAAATCCTCATTCCTTGGTGTTCCCTGAACACAAATGAAATGGAGACTTTTTTAAAGGTTAAAATATTTTTGGAAACTGTAACTATTATGCCTAGCTTTAACTAATTAACCCTTCCATTGAATTAATGACAGGGTTAATTAGCTCAAACGGTTATATCATTTAGTTTGGAGAAAGAAAAAAGCTTCGATGATTAGAATCATTCTTTTGCCATCTAGTGGTTTCATTCTCACACTGCAATGTGTTAAATAGATCTCTATAAAAGCTAGACACATTGTTCATCTATATAATTATTGTATCTCCACATGGTATTTAAAGCTGCCATTTAAAACTACTGGATGATTGATTGCATTTGGTCCTTTTTCTCAGCATGCAAGATACTCAAATGTTAAGCCTTGATATCCTTCTAAAGGGGAGAATGTTTTCGTATATAGTTGGTAATAAATGAGACAAGGTGATGTGAGGAACAGCCGAGTTCACAAAGGAAGGCTGAAACATACACAGTTCTATGGGCTTCTTACTAATAAGCTACATTCTCTGCAAGTGCATCATTCCTAGTTTTTATCAGGACAACTAAGGATATCCTTGAAAGACATAATCAACACAGATTAGACTAACTTGCAAAGTATTGTTGTTGTGTTATTGCTGTTGTTGTTGTTAACTTTCCATTCTCACATCGGGATGGCCACTTCCTTCACCTCCCTCACTTCATTTTACCTGCTGACAAGGAGAGAGCCTGGAATTTACCCTCCTCTGCAGAGACCTCTGCATTAACTAGGAAGACACAGCCTCAGGGTACCAGTGGAAGGTCAAGAAAAACATTAAGTTCTCTAATTCCTGGTTCACTTTTATTACCACCATAGGCTTAAAATATCATCTTATTTACATAGCACATATAAAACAAAATTCTCCTGTTTCTAAGACTCCAGAGATAAGCTTTGAAGCTAAAATAGAACCCACAGCTAAAACTAGCAAGTCTATAATTTCCAACTAAAACTCAAAATGAACATTGGACTACAGGCACATCCATCCTTAAATAATGCCTTGCTTTGACTCAGAGATAACATTATAAATGAATTCACTAGAAAAGACTTCCTAACCTGGATTAGTTAGCTACTAAACTAAATGGTTACCTGAGTAATCTGTGTAAATTAGCTGCATAACAAACTACGCCGAAAGTTAGTGGCTCAAAACAAGAGTTCTGCAGGTCAGTAATTTGGGTCAGGCTCAGCTGGGTGATTTTTCTGGTCTTCATGGGGTTCACATATGCATATGTGGTCATTTGCTGGGTTGGCTAGAAGGTGGCTTGTCCAGGATGGGCTAAGCTGGGACACCTTGTCTCTGCTACCCATGATCTCTTGCCCTCCAGCAGGCTAGCCCAGGCTTATTCTCATGTGTCTGGGCAGGCTTCCAAGGCCTGTTAAGGCCGAAACTTGGAACTCACCTGTGAAGCATATGAGTACTCTTGAGACCTAGGCTCAGATTTGGTGCAATGTCATTTCTGCTTCATTCTGTTGGCCAAAGCAAGTCACAAGGCCAGCAGACTCACGTTGCAAAGGACATATAAACAAGAAGGCAAGGAGGATTGTGGCTTTTTTTTATTTTTTGCAATCTGCCATTTTTATACCCAGCATATATAATTACACCACCCTTATTTGAATACTTTCATATTTGTTCCCATCCAGTTTAGAACCATGATGTAATGTAGCAGATTCCCAATGTTACCAAGACACTAATAATATTTCCATGGAAACTATTCAAGTCATTTTTACAAATTTTGTACACAATACCTATTTTAACCTGACCATATTGTATATTAACTCCATAGGTTGTAACTGGGGATTGATAATTACCTTCAATGCCACACATAAAATGTTAATGTGTTTCAGTGGGAAAAGTAGGGAACTAGGAATCGAATAAAATAGTTGCGTTTTGGTTCCACCTATGACCCCCTAAGATTGTGTCTTCATGACAAAACCTAAGGACCGTGTAATTATCTGAATTCATAAACTCCACTAAATCAAAATTTAAAAAACTAATGAAGAGAGGAGAGGTAGAGATGGTGATGGAGAGGAAGAAGGCAAATGATTTTCTTGAAATATTCTTATTGAGAGGTAGCATGATAGAACAGAAAGAGCACTGGCTAGAGAAATAGAAAAGCTTGGTTCTGTTACCAGCTCTACCACTTATTTGTTGGTGACCTTGGGAAAGAATTTAATATCTGTAGGGCAGTGTTTGCTCATTTCTGTAAATTAAGGCAATGGATCTCAAAAATCCCTGCCAGCTGTTTTAAAAAAAAGAAAAAAAAATGTGTGCTGACTGTGGAGGGTCCTGAGTTCATGACATAATTACTATGCCTAATTCCCATCTTTCCCCACCCTCCTACTCCCTCCACTCCCCACACATCCTGGAAAAAAATTTCCAAAAATATGTATGTATAAGAATGGCTTCAATCCAGTTGGGCTAAGAGTAGTTGCAATGTAAATGGGAGAATTCAATATGTTAACATTGGTAGTGAGTGAAACTTGTTTACGGTCAGATTACAGAACAGATGAGTCAAGGCTGCCAACAGCAACAGCGTGACTGGGGGTGGAGGTGTGAAGAATGACGGTGACATGAAGGAAATAGAGGGTCTTCTCAGAAAATAGATGATCCAACAGAGAGTAAAAAACAAAGAAGGTGGATAAGACTTCTAGATAAACTCCTTGAATAGCTAGATAACCTCCCTGAATAGGGATTGGTGATTAGAAAAGTTTTGAAAGCCAATTGTCAGAATAGGAAAACAGAGTATATCTCCAGGGAGCTGAACAGGGCTGTGTGCCAGAAAAGAGGTGATTCAGAGAGATGTCTAGGAATGACGTTCCAGGAAAGAACCAATACTCAATTCAACTCAATAAATTCAACAAGGGTGTGTTAAGAGCCTACTTTATGCCAAGCAATATTCTTGCATTAAAAGAAAATTTTAAACACATACCCTTATCCTCATGGAGCATTTTAGTAAGGACAGACCATAAGCAATACAAATTTTAAAATATACATATGAATTAGAAAAGTGCTAAGTGCTATGGGGATAAATAAAGCAGGAAAAGGCTTCTTGGGTGGGATTGGGTAGGTTGCAATTTTAAACAGGGCAGTTAGGACTGGAAGGTTTCAAGGAGAAGGTGGCATTTGAACAAAGACTAGAGAGGGTTGGGGGTTCCTATGGGTGAACATCTAGGGAAAGGTGTTCAAAGTGAAAGAGGAGGGAAGGGGGCAGGTCATAACCTTTGAAAGAATGACATAGCCCAAGGACATAAACGGATTAGAACCAAATGGGTCCAAGATGGCAGACAAGTCAACTTCCACTAGAACTTGAGCCTCAGTATACACTCATTGTAACACATCAGCAAGCTAAATGACACACCCACAGGCGCCATGACAGTTCTAAGGCCAACCATAAGGATCAAAAAGTGGGCACTGGCCCAATTCCTGGAAATCCCCACCCCTCCCCAAAATAGCTGGAATACTCCTCCCACTCATTAGCCTATGAAATTACCCACCCCTATAAAAACTGACAACCCCATACCCTGGTGCCTTTCTCACCTTCTGAGATGGCACACACTCTGTCTGTGGAGTGTGTTTCTCTATAGATAAATCCACTTCTTACCTATCACTTTGTCTCTCACTGAATTCTTTCTGCGATGAGACATCAAGAACCTGAGCTTCATTAAGTCCCGAAACCAGGTGTGTGATCTCAGTTGGAAGACGTGAGTTTTGGCCAGGTTCAAGTCCCGGCTGCGTGGGTTCGAGTCCCAATCTGAGTTTTGGCCAGGTTTGAGTCCCAGCCACGTTGGTTCAAGTCCCAATCAGGGTTCTGGCCAGGTTCGAGTCCTGGCCCTGTGGGTTCAAGTCCCAATCTGAGTTTTGGCCGGGTTCGAGTCCCGGCTGTGTGGGTTCAAGTCCCAATCTGGGTTTAGGCTGGGTTCAAGTCCCAACACGTGGGTTCAAGTCCCAATCTGAGGTGCACAGTTTCAAAAGCAGACATGCCCCATGTATTCTAGGTCCTACAAAGAGGCCAGAGTAGCTGGAATGGGGTGAGCAGAGGGGAGAGATATAGGAGATAAAGCAAAGAGCTGGTGTGGGGGAATGTTGGAAGGTCACTGCAAGGACTTAAACTTTAAAGTTTAAGGAGCACCTGGGAAACCAGGGGATGGTTTGAGCAGAAGTTTGACTTGATTGCCATAGGGCTTTGGGCTCAGTCTGGCCTGGTTGGTTACATAAACTTATTTGTATATAAGAAGGGCAAACATAAAACAGAACTGAGATCTCCAAATCAGTTCATTCTTCATCCAATTAACAAATAACTGTTGACTGATCAAACATAAGCCTAAACTCTAGGGACACAACTGTGAGTATAATGCAGACCTACTATAAGAACTAAGATTTAGTGAGAGAGAGAAATAAGAAAAGAGTCATACCTCAGATGTAACTTTCTTTATTCTTCTGTAAGTAAACCTAACTTGCTCATGGGCCTCCATTTCCATGCAACAGGAAAAAAAAAAAAAAGTTGCTTATTCACTTGTACATTAAAAAACAAAAAACAGTTTTTCAGTTTAGTTCAGTCTCTTTGGTTCTCCTTGGTTTGGGATCTTCCCCTCTCAGCGGGGTAAGCTTAAGTAACAGGAGAGAGGCAGCTCTTCCCATGTCAATCTGTTGTGTCCCAGAACCTCACCTTGGTCCTGCCTGTGAGTATCTCTCTTTCAGCCTTTTTCAGCTGCAGTGTCTGAGTGCTGGCTGTTCTCTCATTCCTGTCAACATCAGTGGTCCCCCCACCACTGATGACTTGGCTTTGCCCTGGCCCTCATGAATGGTGCTGGTTCTCTGTGACTTTCCCATGACCTCCAACTGGACCCCAGCTTTGGACTATTTACGTGCAAGCAAGTTAGTCCCAAACTTTCAGCCACATTCCACATATCCGTAAAGGACATACACATCTGCATTTACTTCATTCTACTCACAGGCTTCAGGGAATCAAGGAGGGTACACTGGAACAACCACTTCATATTGGAGAGAAGCACTGCAAGACATCTCCACCCAGCCTCTCTGTGGAAAGCCAAGCACAAAGTCACTCTGCTCTGCAATCCCCCAAACCTTTCTGGCTTATCTACTTTACCAAACCAAGGTGCAAACCCTAAGGTGGGGCAGGGAGTAGGCCCTACACCTGTTTCCATTCTTAAACTCTCCTCTCTCTCCCCAACCCAGCTGCCACCCCAGCTGAAATAAGGGCACTTATCTCCCTCTGTGAGATCAATGCCCTGATATAGTCTGCACTCTCTCTACTCAATACCTTGGTCTCAGGATCCCTTTACACTTTTAAAAAAACTGAGGACCCCAAAGAGTTTTACATGGGTTGTATCTATTAATATTTGATGTATTATAAATTAAAACAATTTAAAAATATTCATTTCCATAGGCAAAACATTCTCTGACATAAATTGTAGCAATATTTTCTTAGATCAGTCTCCCAAGGCAAAAGAAATAAAAGCAAAATAAACAAACTGGACCTAATCAAACTTAAAAGCTTTTGCACAGCAAAGGAAACCATCAGCAAAACAAAAAGACAACCTACAGAATGGGAGAAAATATTTGCAAACCATGCAACCGACAAGGGCTTAATTTCCAAAATATGCAAACAGCTCATACAGCTCAATATCAAAAAAACAAACAATCCAATCAAAAAATGGGCAGAAGACCTAAATAGATATTTCTCCAAAGAAGACATACAGATGGCCAACAAGCACATGAAAAGATGCTCAACATCGCTAGTTATTAGAGAAATGCAAATCAAAATCACAATGAGGTATAACCTCACACTGGTCAGAATGTCATCATCAAAAAGTCTACAAATAATGAATGCTGGAGAGGGTGTGGAGAAAAAGGAACCCTCCTACACTGTTGGTGGGAATATAAATTGGTGCAGCCACTATAGAGAACAATATGGTTGTTTCTTAATAAATTAAAAACAGAGCTACCACATGATCCAGCAATTCCACTCCTGGGCATACATCTGGAAAAGACAAAAACTCTAATGTGAAAACATACATGTACCACAAAATTCACAGCAGCACTACTTACAATAGCCAAGACATGGAAACAACCTAAGTGTCCATCAACAGATGAATGTACAAAGATGTGGTATATATATACAATGGAATATTACTCAGCCATAAAAAAATGAAATTTTGCCATCTGCAACAACATGGATGGACCTAGAGATTGTCACACTAAGTGAAGTAAGTCAGACAAAGAAAGACAATATTATATGATATCACTTACTTAGGAGTATGGGATTAACAGATATGCACTACCATACATAAAATAGATAAGCAACAAGGATTTACTGTATAACACAGGGAACAATATTCAACATAATGGAAAATAATCTGAAAAAATACGTATAAGTGAATCACTTTGCTATACACCTGAAACTAACACAATATTGTAAATCAACTATACTTCAATTTAAAGAAAGACAAAAATAAATAAAAATAAAATATTTCCAAATTATTTTTAAAGTAACAATAAACCCATTACACATTAACATAACATACATAACATATTTCATAAGGAAAAAAAAACCTAAATGGACAAATTCTTAGGAATGCACAACCTTCCGAGACTGAACCAGGAAGAAAGAGAAAATATGAACAGACCAATCACAAGCTCTGAAATTGAAACTGTGATTTAAAATCTTCCAACAAACAAAAGCCCAGGACCAGATGGCTTCACAGGCGAATTCTATCAAACATTTAGAGAACAGCTAACACCTATCCTTCTCAAACTCTTCCAAAATATAGCAGAGGGAGGAACACGCCTAAACTCATTCTACAAGGCCAGCATCACCCTGATACCAAAACCAGACAAAGATGTCACAAAGAAAGAAAACTACAGGCCATTATCACTGATGAACATAGATGCAAAAATCCTCAACAAAATACTAGCAAACAGAATCCAACAGCACATTAAAAGGATCATACACCATGATCAAGTGGGGTTTACTCCAGGAATGTAAGGATTATTCAATATATGCAAATCAAACAATGTGATACACCATATTAAAAAATTGAAGGAGAAAAACCCTATGATCATCTCAATAGATGCAGAGAAGGCTTTCAACAAAATTCAACACCCACTTATGATAAAAACCCTCCAGAAAGTAGGCATAGAGGGAATTTTCCTCAACATAATAAAGACCATATATGACAAACCCACAGCCAACATCATCCTCAATGGTGAAAAACTGAAACCATTTCCACTAAGATCAGGAACAAGACAAGGTTGCCCACTCTCAGCACTATTATTCAACATAGTTTTGGAAGTCCTAGCCACGGCAATCAGAGAAGAAAAATAGATAAAACAACTCCAAATAGGAAAAGAAGAAGTAAAACTGTCACTGTGTGCAGATGACATGATACTATACATAGAGAATCCTAAAGATGCTACCAGAAAACTACTAGAGCTAATCAATGAATTTGGTAAAGTAGCAGGATACAAAATTAATGCACAGAAATCTCTTGCATTCCTATACACTAATGATGAAAAATCTGAAAGTGAAATTAAGAAAACACTCCCATTTACCACTGCAACAAAAAGAATAAAATATCTAGGAATAAACCTACCTAAGGAGACAAAAGACCCGTATGCAGAAAATTATGACACTGATGAAAGAAATTAAAGATGATACAAATAGATGGAGAGATATACCATGTTCTTGGATTGGAAGAATCAACATTGTGAAAATGACTCTACTACCCAAAGCAATCTACAGATTCAGTGCAATCCCTATCAAACTACCAATGGCATTTTTCACAGAACTAGAACAAAAAATTTCACAATTTGTATGGAAACACAAAAGACCCCGAATAGCCAAAGCAATCTTGAGAAAGAAAAATGGAGCTGGAGGAATCAGGCTCCTGGACTTCAGACTATACTACAAAGCTACAGTAATCAAGACAGTATGGTACTGGCACATAAACAGAAATATAGATCAGTGGAACAGGATAGAAAACCCAGAGATAAACCCATGCACATATGGTCACCTTATCTTTGATAAAGGAGGCAAGAATATACAGTGGAGAAAAGACAGCCTTTTCAATAAGTGGTGCTGGGAAAACTGGACAGCTACATGTAAAAGAATGACATTAGAACACTCCCTAACACCATACACAAAAATAAACTCAAAATGGATCAAAGACCTAAATGTAAGGCCAGACACTACTAAACTCTTAGAGGAAAACATAGGCAGAACACTCTATGACATAAATCACAGCAAGATCCTTTTTGACCCACCTCTTAGAGAAATGGAAATAAAAACAAAAATAAACAAATGGGATGTCATAAAACTTAAAAGTTTTTGCACAGCAAAGGAAACCATAAAGAAGACGAAAAGACAACCCTCAGAATGGGAGAAAATATGTGCAAATGAAGGAACTGACAAAGGATTAATCTCCAAAATTTACAAGCAGCTCATGCAGCTCAATATAAAAAAAACAAACAACCCAGTCCAAAAATGGGCAGAAGACCTAAATAGACATTTATCCAAAGAAGATATACAGATTGCCAACAAACACAGGAAAAAATGCTCAACATCATTAATCATTAGAGAAATGCAAATCAAAACTACAATGAGATATCATCTCACACTGGTCACATGGCCATCATCAAAAAATCTACAAACAATAAATGCTAGAGACGGTGTGGAGAAAAGGGAACCCTCTTGCACTGTTGGTCAGAATGTACATTAATACAGCCACTATGGAGAACAGTATGGAGGTTCCTTCAAAAACTAAAAATAGAACTACCATATGACCCAGCTATCCCACTACTGGGTGTATACCCTGAGAAAACCATAATTCAAAAATACTCAAGTACCACAATGTTCATTGCAGCACTATTTATGATAGCCAGGACATGGAAGCAACCTAAGTGCCCATCGACAGATGAATGGATAAATAAGATGTGGCACATATATACAATGGAATATTACTCAGACATAAAAAAAATGAAATTGAGTTATTTGTAGTGAGGTAGATGGATCTAGAGTCTGTCATACAGAGTGAAGTAAGTCAGAAAGAGAAAAACAAATACCGTATGCTAACACATATATATGGAATCTAAAAAAAAAAAATGGTCATGAAGAACCTAGGGGCAAGATGGGAATAAAGACACAGACCTACTAGAGAATGGACTTGAGGATATGGAGAGGGGCAAGGGTAAGCTGGGACAAAGTGAGAGAGTGGCATGGACATATATACACTACCAAACGTAAAATAGATAGCTAGTGGGAAGCAGCTGCATAGCACAGGGAGATCAGCTTGGTGCTTTGTGACCACCTAGAGGGGTGGGATAAGGAGGGTGCGGGGAGGGAGACACAGGAGGGAAGAGATATGGGGATATATGTATATGTATAACTGATTCACTTTTTTATAAAGCAGAAACTAACACACCATTGTAAAGCAATTATACTCCAATAAAGATGTTAAAAAAAAAAAAAACTAAATTTTTCAAAACAAAAAAATATTGGTAAAAGGAGTGGCATTGTTTCACATTTTTGCAAATCTCTTTCATAGCTACTGAATAGATGTTTTAGTTCAGGCTGCTATAACAAAAATATAGAAAGGATGACTTAAACACCAGAAATTTATTCCTCACAGTTCTGGAAGCTGGGAAGTCCAAGATTAAGGCACCAGTAAATTTGGGGTCTAGTGACCTAGTGTTGGTTTGCAGATGGATGCATGCCTGTTGTGTTCTCACATGGTAGGTGGCGGGAGAGAGAGAGAGAGAGAGAGACTCCTGTCTCTTCTTTTAAGGACACTAATCTCATCGTGAGGGCTCCACCTTCATAACCTAATTACTTCCCCAAAACTCCATCTTTGGGTTTTAGGGTTTCAACATATGAATTTGCGGGGGACACAGCATGCAGTACCTCAGTGTGACTCCATTTGGAGAAAGAGTCTTTAAAAAGGTAATTAAGTTAAAATGAGGTCACTAAGGTAGGCTCTAATCCAATATAACTGGTATCCTCATAAAAAGAAAAACTTTGGACACAGACACACACAGAGTAAAGACCACATGAAGACACAAGGAGAAGACAGCCATCTACAAGCCAAGAAATCAACCCTGCCAACACATTGATCTTGGACTTTTAGCCTCCAGAACCATGAGGAAATAAATTTATTTTGTTTAGGTCACCCAGTCTTGGTACTTTGTTACGACAGCCCTAGCAAACTAATACATTTATCATTCACTTCTTGTACATCACAGTAAAATCTGATCATATTCAGAATTTTCTCTTTCCTTTTTGTTTTTTATAAATTTATTTTTACATTTCTTTTTATTTTTGGCTGCTTTGCGTCTTCGTTCCTGCATGCGGGCTTTCTCTGATTGCCACGAGCAAGGGTTACTCTTTGTTGCGGTGCGCGGGCTTCTTATTGCGGTGGCTTCTCTTTGTTGCGGAGCATGGGCTCTAGGTGCGTGGGCTTCAGTAATTGTGGCATGTGGGCTCAGTAGTTGTAGCTTGTGGGCTCTAGAGCGCAGGATCAATAGTTGTGGTGCACGGGCTTAGTTGCTCCACGGCATGTGGGATCTTCCCAGACCAGGGCTCAAACCCGTGTCTCCTGCACTGGCAGGTGGATTCTTAACCACTGTGTCACCAGGGAAGTCCTCTTTTTCCTTAAGATCAAGAAGAAGCGTATCATTGTCCACCAACTACTCTCTGTGAATAAGCATTGTGTGGATTATAATGTAAACACAATCTGCATACACAGCTGGTACTTCATTGAGCCCAATTTCATTTCCAAAACAAAGGGAAATTTGCTGTAAAGAAAAATCTAAACCTCTGCCTTTCAGGATATAAAACACTAGCTTTGACTTCTTTTTTCCCCCTCAGTCTTTGTTCACTAAAATTTAAAAAATTCTTAGGTCTAATCTCATGCAGGGTCACCCTATTACATTACTTTGGGGGTTCAGAGAAAGGAGAGTTCACATCTGACCAGGGAATGGGGAGTTTTAGGCGTGGAATTCAAATCAGGTCCCTAAAGGTGAGAAAGACAGGCAGAAATTAACAGGCAGTGTACTCTAGCTCAAAATATAAGATTAAGAAAATCAATGAAGGGACTTCCCTGGTGGCGCAGTGGTTAAGAATCCACCTCCCAAGGTAGGGGACATGGGATCGATCCCTGGTCCGGGAGGATCCCACATGCCGTGGAGCAGCTAGCCCGTGCACCACAACTGCTGAGCCTGCACTCTAGAGGCCCCGAGCCACAACTATTGAGCCTGCGTGCCTAGAGTCTGTTCTCCACAACAAGGGAAGCCACCGCATTCAGAAGCCGGCGCACCGCAACAAAGAGTAGCCCCTGCTCTCCACAACTAGAGAAAGCCCACACGCAGCCACAAAGACACAACGCAGCCAAAAATAAATAAATAAATTTATTTTTTAAAAAAAGAAAATGAAATCTGGAAAGTTTAGTGTCTAAACCAATGAACGTGGGATTATCTCATTTCATTAAAGCATGTATATGTGTAGGGAGGTGAGTAAAGGCTTAAAAAAAAGTATTCTAGAAACCAGTCACTGAAGATTATTATAGAGCTAAAGAATTTTGATATTAGCCCAAAAGGCAAGTACATTTCCACAACCCACTTGGGTCATTTGTTAAAAATAGAGTTTCCTGAGCCCTATTCACAAACAAATAGATCAGAATCTCTGCCAAATAAGCCTCCAGAATGCACGCTTGCAGCTAGCTCCCCATGTATTGTTTGCCACACTAAAATTTGAGAACCACTGCATAAGTGGTTGGAAACTATTAAATGGTCCTGAAAATTTTTGAGCAAGGGAATCACCAAATTATGTCTATACTTTAGGATGACTAATCTAATGACAAAAGGTGGTATACATATAATAAAGGAAACATTATGGACAAGGCAGGAGATAGGTTTAGAAGGCTGATGCAAGAAACAATGAAGGCTGGGATAAGCGAGGATATATAGGGCTCTATCTTGTCATATAAAACACAGGACAAAAGTAGAAATCTAGGATTTTATAACAATAATATCCAAGAGGATGAAAGAAAGGAAGCATCTAGGAAGACTAAGACTGTAAGCCTAAGAAGCTTAGGTACTTAGAGGTAAGGTAGTCATAAGGAAAATCTTTCTGGGCATTTAACCAGAAGTACATGATGGATTCAGACTGGGACATGTTGAGTTTGAGATTCTGGTAGGACACCCAGAGCAAGATATTCAATGGTTGGTCTGAACTATAGACTGGAGTCCAAGAGTGAAGTAAGAGCTCAAAACACAGACTCAATATTTTTCTGGATAGAGATGATGGTTGAAGCAATGTGGGTGGATAACACTTGGCTGTTGTCTAGCCAACACAGGCCCTAGGGGAAAGTCACACAGAATCAGTGAACTTAATGAGAATATAGATGTTAGAAATTGAAATTGTATTACTAATGATATCGTTTCTTGCATTGTTAAGTTTATGATAGTTTATATTATGATCTGTAACTAAAATTACACCTCTGGGCCTTTTATATAGATTTATTTTAAAACTAAAAACAAACAGCCCTTAAAATGTAATGGTAATGAATACCATAATTTTCAGTGTAGAATCAAGTAGCATAACAGCCAAAGAAATGTGTGACTTGAGGCATACTGATCCTTACTGTCTCCAGTATCTTCTGTGTTCATCTTCGCAATTTTTTTTTTCAGGAGTACATTCTCAATTTTCTTCATATGATGTCCATTGCTCATAAACTTTTTGAGTGTTTTCATCTTGACGGTCTGTCTTACCTTCACTTGATTGTGTGGCTGGATATAGATTTTAAGTTCAAAAATCCTTTTATCTCAGACTTGGAAGGAATTCCCTTTGTCTTACACTTCCCAGTAATGCTGATGAACTGTCTGAAGCTGATTCTGTTCCTTTGTAAGGATCTTTTTTTATTTCTCTCTGAAAGCTTTTAGGATATCCCTTTTATCCTTAAGAGTTCAGAAAGTGAGATAGTCTCAACCACCAGAGGGCAGACAGCAGAAGCAAGAAAAACTACAATCCTGCAGCCTGTGGACCAAAAACCACAGTTACAGAAAGATAGACAAGATGAAAAGGCAGAGGGCTATGTACCAGATGAAGGAACAAGAAAAAACCCCAGAAAAACAACTAAATGAAGTGGAGATAGGCAACCTTCCAGAAAAAGAATTCAGAATAATGATAGTGAAGATGATCCAGGACCTTGGAATAAGAATGGAGGCAAAGATTGAGAAGATGCAAGAAATGATTAACAAAGACCTAGAAGAATTAAAGAACAAACAAACAGAGATGACCAATACAATAACTGAAATGAAAACTACACTAGAAGGAATCAATAGCAGAATAACTGAGGCAGAAGAACGGATAAGTGACCTGGAAGACAGAATGGTGGAATTCACTGCTGCGGAACAGACTAAAGAAAAAAGAATGAAAAGAAATGAAGACAGCCTAAGAGACCTCTGGGACAACATTAAACGCAACAACATTCGCATTATAGGGGTCCCAGAAGGAGAAGAGAGAGAGAAAGGACCAGAGAAAATATTTGAAGAGATTAGAGTCGAAAACTTCCCTAACATGGGAAAGGAAATAGGCACCCAAGTCCAGGAAGCGCAGAGAGTCCCATACAGAATAAACCCAAGGAGAAACACGCCGAGACACATAGTAATCAAAGTGGCAAAAATTAAAGACAAAGAAAAATTATTGAAAGCAGCAAGGGAAAAACGACAAATAACATACAAGGGAACTCCCATAAGGTTAACAGCTGATTTCTCAGCAGAAACTCTGCAAGCCAGAAGGGAGTGGCATGATATACTTAAAGTGATGAAAGGGAAGAACCTACAACCAAGATTACTCTACCCGGCAAGGATCTCATTTAGATTTGATGGAGAAATCAAAAGCTTTACAGACAAGCAAAAGCTAAGAGAATTCAGCACCACCAAACCAGCTCTACAACAAATGCTAAAGGAACTTCTCTAAGTGGGAAACACAAGAGAAGAAAAGGACCTACAAAAACAAACCCAAAACAATTAAGAAAATGGTCATAGGAACATACATATCGATAATTACCTTAAACGTGAATGGATTAAATGCCCCAACCAAAAGACATAGACTGGCTGAATGGATACAAAAACAAGACCCATATATATGCTGTCTACAAGAGACCCACTTTAGACCTAGGGACACATACAGACTGAAAGTGAGGGGATGGAAAAAGATATTCCATGCAAATGGAAATCAAAAGAAAGCTGGAGTAGCTATACTCATATCAGATAAAATAGACTTTAAAATAAAGAATGTTACAAGAGACAAGGAAGGACACTACATAATGATCCAGGGATCAATCCAAGAAGAAGATATAACAATTATAACTATATATGCACCCAACATAGGAGCACCTCAATACATAAGGCAACTGCTAACAGCTATAAAAGAGGAAATCGACAGTAACACAGTAATAGTGGGGGACTTTAACACCTCACTTACACCAATGGACAGATCATCCAAAATGAAAATAAATAAGGAAACAGAAGCTTTAAATGACACAATAAACCAGGTAGATTTAATTGATATATATAGGACATTCCATCCAAAAACAGCAGATTACACATTCTTCTCAAGTGCGCACGGAACATTCTCCAGGATAGATCACATCTTGGGTCACAAATCAAGCCTCAGTAAATTTAAGAAAATTGAAATCATATCAAGCATCTTTTCTGACCACAACGTGATGAGATTAGAAATGAATTACAGAGAAAAAAACGTAAAAAAGACAAACACATGGAGGCTAAACAATACGTTACTAAACAACCAAGAGATCACTGAAGAAATCAAAGAGGAAATAAAAAAGTATCTAGAGACAAATGACAATGAAAACACGACGACCCAAAACCTATGGGATGCAGCAAAAGCAGTTCTAAGAGGGAAGTTTATAGCTATACAAGCCTACCTAAAGAAACAAGAAAAATCTCAAAGAAACAATCTAACCTTACACCTAAAGAAACTAGAGAAAGAAGAACAAACAAAACCCAAAGTTAGCAGAAGGAAAGAAATCATAAAGATCAGAGCAGAAATAAATGAAATAGAAACAAAGAAAACAATAGCAAAGATCAATAAAACTAAAAGTTGGTTCTTTGAGAAGATAAACAAAATTGATAAGCCATTAGCCACACTCATCAAGAAAAAGAGGGAGAGGACTCAAATCAATAAAATCAGAAATGAAAAAGGAGAAGTTACAACAGACACCGCAGAAATACAAAGCATCATAAGAGACTACTACAAGCAACTTTATGCCAATAAGATGGACAACCTGGAAGAAATGGACAAATTCTTAGAAAGGTATAACCTTCCAAGACTGAACCAGGAAGAAACAGAAAATATGAACAGACCAATCACAAGTAATGAAATTGAAATTGTGATTAAAAATCTTCCAACAAACAAAAGCCCAGGACCAGATGGCTTCACAGGTGAATTCTATCAAACATTTAGAGAAGAGCTAACACCCATCCTTCTCAAACTCTTCCAAAAAATTGCAGAGGAAGGAACACTCCCAAACTCATTCTATGAGGCCACCATCACCCTGATACCAAAACCAGACAAAGACACTACAAAAAAAGAAAATTACAGACCAATATCACTGATGAATATAGATGCAAAAATCCTCAACAAAATACTAGCAAACAGAATCCAACAACACATTAAAAGGATCATACACCACGATCAAGTGGGATTTATCCCAGGGATGCAAGGATTCTTCAATATATGCAAATCAATCAATGTGATACACCATATTAACAAATTGAAGAATAAAAACCATATGATCATCTCAATAGATGCAGAAAAAGCTTTTGACAAAATTCAACACCCATTTCTGATAAAAACTCTCCAGAAAGTGGGCATAGAGGGAACCTACCTCAACATAATAAAGGCCATATATGACAAACCCACAGCAAACATCACTCTCAATGGTGAAAAACTGAAAGCATTTCCTCTAAGATCAGGAACGAGACAAGGATGCCCACTCTCACCACTATTATTCAACATAGTTCTGGAAGTCCTAGCCACGGCAATCAGAGAAGAAAAAGAAATAAAAGGAATACAAATTGGAAAAGAAGAAGTAAAACTGTCAATGTTTGCGGATGACATGATACTATACATAGAGAATCCTAAAACTGCCACCAGAAAACTGCTAGAGCTAATCAATGAATATGGTAAAGTTGCAGGATACAAAATTAATGCACAGAAATCTCTTGCATTCCTATACACTAATGATGAAAAATCTGAAAGAGAAATTATGGAAACACTCCCATTTACCATTGCAACAAAAAGAATAAAATAACTAGGAATAAACCTACCTAGGGAGACAAAAGACCTGTATGCAGAAAACTATAAGACACTGATGAAAGAAATTAAAGATGATACCAACAGATGGAGAGATATACCATGTTCGTGGATTGGAAGAATCAACATTGTGAAAATGAGTATACTACCCAAAGCAATCTACAGATTCAATGCAATCCCTATCAAATTACCAATGGCATTTTTTACAGAGCTAGAACAAATCATCTTAAAATTTGTATGGAGACACAAAAGACCCCGAATAGCCAAAGCAGTCTTGAGGGAAAAAAATGGAGCTGGAGGAATCGGACTCCCTGACTTCAGACTATACTGCAAAGCTACAGTAATCAAGACAATATGGTACTGGCACAAAAACAGAAACATAGATCAATGGAACAAGATAGAAAGCCCAGAGATTAACCCACGCACCTATGGTCAACTAATCTATGACAAAGGAGGCAAAGATACACAATGGAGAAAAGACAGTCTCTTCAATAAGTGGTGCTGGGAAAACTGGACAGCTACATGTAAAAGAATGAAATTAGAATACTCCCTAACACCATACACAAAAATAAACTCAAAATGGATTAGAGACCTAAATATAAGACTGGACACTATAAAACTCTTAGAGGAAAACATAGGAAGAACACTCTTTGACATAAATCACAGCAAGATCTTTTTTGATCCACCTCCTAGAGTAATGGAAATAAAAACAAAAATAAACAAGTGGGACCTAATGAAACTTCAAAGCTTTTGCACAGCAAAGGAAACCATAAACAAGACGAAAAGACAACCCTCAGAATGGGAGAAAATATTTGCAAATGAATCAACGGACAAAGGATTAATCTCCAAAATATATAAACAGCTCATTAAGCTCAATATTAAAGAAACAAACACCCCAATCCAAAAATGGGCAGAAGATCTAAATAGACATTTCTCCAAAGAAGACATCCAGATGGCCACGAAGCACATGAAAAGATGCTCAACATCACTAATTATTAGAGAAATGCAAATCAAAACTACAATGAGGTATCACCTCACTCCTGTTAGAATGGGCATCATCAGAAAATCTACAAACAACAAATGCTGGAGAGGGTGTGGAGAAAAGGGAACCCTCTTGCACTGTTGGTGGGAATGTAAATTGATACAGCCACTATGGAGAACAATATGGAGGTTCCTTAAAAAACTAAAAATGGAATTACCATATGACCCAGCAATCCCACTACTGGGCATATACCCAGAGAAAACCGTAATTCAAAAAGACACATGCACCCGAATGTTCATTGCAGCACTATTTACAATAGCCAGGTCATGGAAGCAACCTAAATGCCCATCAACAGACGAATGGATAAAGAAGATGTAGTACATATATACAATGGAATATTACTCAGCCATAAAAAGGAATGAAATTGAGTCATTTGTTGAGACGTAGATGGATCTAGAGACTGTCATACAGAGTGAAGTAAGTCAGAAAGAGAAAAACAAATATCGTATATTAATGCATGTATGTGGAACCTAGAAAAATGGTACAGATGAGCCAGTTTGCAGGGCAGAAGTTGAGACACAGATGTAGAGAATGGACATATGGACACCAAGGGGGAAAACTGCGGTGGGGTTGGGATGGTGGTGTGCTGAATTGGGCGATTGGGATTGACATGTATACACTGATGTGTATAAAATTGATGCCTAATAAGAACCTGCAGTATAAAAAAACAAACAAAACAACTAATACTAAACTTTCATTGGGTTATTTGTATGGAAATATGTTAATATAAATGTTTCAGACATTACATGAAATTTCTAAAAATCTTATATTTGTATGTGTATGGAAATATGTATGGAAATATGTTAATATAAATGTTTCAGACATTAGAAAAAAAAAAAAAGAGTTCAGAAAGTGTTATCAAAATGTTCCTAGATGTTATCTTTAAAAATTTCTTTCTCCTTGGCTCTTAGAGGATTCTTTCAATCTGGACTCCTCAGCTCAAGAAAATTGTCTTTATTGTTGTTTTTCTCCCTTCCACTGTCTGTTACTTCCTTACAGAATTTCTATTAATGCTGTACTTTCTGAATCTATATACTATGTCCCTTGTCCATCATATTTCTCATCTCTTTATTATTTATCTCTATCTTTCAAATTGCCAATTGCTTTTTCAACCATGTCCTTTCTAGTATTTATCACACCTACTGAATGTTTAAATTTCTAGTAACTGTCTTATCCTCTGATTGTTTCTTTTTTTTTTTTTTCACTGATAGCCATGCTTTTGTTTTATAGATTGAATTTCTTCTTTTGTACTTCTAAAGACACTAACTGGATTTTAATTTTTTTTACTTTTTAAAATATTTTCTTCTCTTATCTGAATTGTTTCTGTCTCTTCCAGGATGGTTGTTGTGTCAGTTCATCCTGATCTATCTTTTTCAGGCTATATTTTTTTCCTCTTTGTATGGGTTTCTTCTGCAGTTTGGCTCTTCTATCTCCCGTAAAAATCCTTTCATTTGAAGAGGAGGGTGGGTTTCACATAAAGGCATGGCATTTGTCAATAGGCAGGCTTCTCTGAAGGGTGGATACCCTGGGAACCAACCAACAGGCAGACAGGGCTGCCATTTGACAAAATAAGGACATAAAGTATTCTAGCATTTTATACCCATGGATGCAGCTGCCTGTCCTTTAAACTTTCCTCTGTATCTATTTTTGAGGACCCGAGCTCTGTTCTACTTCTTTCTCAGGGTACAATACCCAAACCAGGAACCTGTTCAAGAATTTGCTCCATAATATTGATATACTGTACCTGGCATTTAATAGAAACAATGGAATTACCTTGCTGATTATTATTACTATTATTATTACTATGACAATTTTTAGAGTAGTTTTAGATTTATAGAAAAATGAAGTGGAAAGTACAGAGAATTCCCATATGCCCCCTCCCCTCCTAATACACCAGCGTTTCCTCTATTATTAACATCTTGCATTAGTGTGGTATTTTTATTATCATTGATGAACCATTACCTTGCTTTTCTTTCTTTTTTTATAAATTTATTTATTTTATTTATTTATTTATGGCTGTGTTGGGTCTTCGTTGCTGCACACAGGCTTTCTCTAGTTGTGGTGAGCGGGGACTACTCTTCTTTGCAGTGCGTGGGCTTCTCATTGCAGTGGCTTCTCATTGCGGAGCACGGGCTCTAGGCGCGCGGGCTTCAGTAGTTGCGGCACATGGGCTCAGTAGTTGTGGCTCACAGGCTCTAGAGCACAGGCTCAGTAGTTGCCGTGCACAGGCTTAGTTGTTCCACAGCATGTAGGATCTCCCTGGACCAGGGATCAAACCCGTGTCCCCTGCATTGGCAGGCGGATTCTCAACCACTGCACCACCAGGGAAGCCCCAACCTTGCATTTTTTATTGAGGTATAATTGACATATAACAATATATTAGTTTCAGGTGTACAATATAATGATTTGATATTTGTATATATTGCAAAATGATCTCCACGATAAGTCTGGTAAAAATCTCTGTCACCATACATAGTTACAATTTTCTTTTCTTGTGTTGAGAACTTTAAGATTTACTCTCTTAGAAACTTTCAAATGTGCAATACAGTATTATTAACTATAGTCACCATTCTGCACATTAGCTCCCCAGGACTGATTTATTTTATAACTGGAAGTTTTTACCTTTTGACCCCCTTCACCCATTTCACCCGCCCCCACACCCCCCACCTCTGGCAACTACCAATCTATTCTCTGTATCTATGAGCATTGTTTTTGTTTTAGATTTTTTTAGATTTGTTTTTGATTCCACATATTAATGATTCCCTGCTTTGCATATATGCGTCATGTCTTCCCTGATTCAGACCTTTCAATACATAATGATTATATATATTATAATATATACATAGAGATTATATCTATATTATATATTATGTATATTAGATTATATATTATATAGATACATACATTCTTTAAAAATAATAGATAATATATATACTGAATTTATTTTGCTTTATTATAAATATAAATTTAGCATAAAATAATATTGATATTATAACAATAATTAATAATGTGTCCTTGAGCTTACACATTCTAATGTCCTGTCCGCTCACAATAAAAGTTAGTAAATCATTAAGTCCTTTGGATCCAGGGGCCTGATAAGTACCAACTTAAGCCAAGAGAATGGGTCTAATAGGTCAAATCAAAGATAATTTTACTGAGAAAGTAGCTGTTGTGCACTTACCAAATGCCTAGGCATAAGATGGACATTATTGGAAGATACAAAGAATTGTAAAGAATCATCCTTATGTTGGCACATGTATGGGTTATTTTCCTAATCAAATGTAAGCTACTTATAGGAGGTTACTGGGTCTTATATATCATTTGTATTTCACAGTTCTAAGCATTAGGCGATAAACCACTAAGCACCTGTTTGTACACAGTTTTCCATTAGAAATGGTATATTCTACCAGTTCTTAGAATGGCTTTCCTTAGTTGTGAATCAACTGCAAATAAGCACAAAACATTTGAAATTTAAACTAATTAGAACTACTAATTAGGAAAGAAAGTAAACTGAAAGAACATTTGGATTGCAATTTATAATGTGCAAAATTCAAATCAAAGTAAGTAGAAAAAAAGAACCTGTTACTTTTTTGACATTGTCTTGGCAATGACTTCTTGGATATGACACCAAAAGCATACATAATAAAAGTAAAAATAAACAAGTGGGACTACCTCAAACTAAAAATCTTCTGCATAGCAAAGAAAACAATCAACAGAATGAAAATGTAATCTACAGAATGGGAGAAAATATTTTCAAACCATATGCCTGATAAGAGGTTAAGATTCAAAATATATAAAGAACTCATACAACTCAATAGCAAAAAAAACAAAAACAAAAAAATGGGCAAAGGACTTGAGAAGACAAATGGCCAACAAGTATATGAAGATGCTCAATGTCACTAATCATCAGGAAAATACAAATCAAAATCACAATGAACTATCACCTCTTGCCTCTTAGAATGGCTGTTATCAAAAAACAAAAGACAACAAGTGTTGACAACAATGTGGAGAAATTGGAACCCTTGTACACTATTGGTAGGAATGTAAGATGGTGCAGCTGCTATGGAAAATGATATAGATTCCTCAAAAAATCAAAAATAGAACTACCATATGATCCAGCAATCCCACTTCTATGTCTATATCCTAAGGAAATGAGAGTAGGATCTTGAAGAAGAGATATCTGCACTCCTATGTTTCTTGAAGAATTATTTACAATAGCCAAGACATGGAAACAACTTAAAGGGCCATCAATGGATGAATGGATAAAGAAGATATAGTATGTACATACAATGGAATACTATTCAGCCTTTTTTTTTTTAAAGATTTAATTTTGTTTATTTTTGGCTGCATTGGGTCTTTATTGCTGTGCACAGGCTTTCTCTAGTTGTGGCGAGCGGGGGCTACTCTTCGTTGCGGTGCGCGGGCTCCTCCTTGCAGTGGCTTCTCTTGTTGCAGAGCACAGGCTCTAGGAGCACAGGCTTCAGTAGTTGTGGCACGCGGGCTCTAGAGCGCAGGTTCAGTAGTTGTGGTGCATGAGCTTAGTTGCTCCACGGCATGTAGGATCTTCCCGGAGCAGGGCTCGAACCCGTGTCCCCTGCATTGGCAAGTGGATTCTTAACCACTGTGCCACCAGAGAAGTCCCTATTCAGCCTTTAAAAAGAAGGAAATCCTGCCATATGCAACAACACGAATGAACCTGGAAGACATTATGCTAAGTGAAATAAGCCAGTCACAAAAGGACAAATACTGCATGATTCCACTCATATGAGGCATCTAAAATAATCAAGTTTATAGATTCAAAGAATGGGATGGTGGCTGCCAAGGTCTTAGGGGTGAGGGAAACAGGGAGTTGCTGTTCAATGGATATAAGGTTATGCAAGATAAACGTGTTCTAGAGATATAGTGCACAACATAATGCCTATAATTAACAATACTATATTATGCACTTAAAATTCTGTTAAGAGGGTAGATATCATCTTAAATGTTCTTACCACAAAAAAAAAAAATGGGCACAGGAAACTTTTGGAGGTGATGGATATTTTTATTATCTTGATTGTTGTGATGAATTAATGGGTATGCATGTATGTCCAAACTCATCAAACTGTATACATTGAATATTGTAGTTTTTTGTATATCAATTACACCTCAATAAAGCTGTTTAAAAAGTGAAAAAGAATTTGTTATTTTAAGAAACAAACTCCTTTCATCCAAATTAACCTGGAGTGTCCTATCAACCTATGGTGGTTTAAACTTAAGAGGCAAGGCACTGCAACACCTGATAAGTCATAGGTATTTTAAAGAGGCTCAGATTAATGAATTTATCTAATCTATTGTTATGTGGCAGAAAAAAATGCTGAGGAAAAAGAAAATAATAAATGTAAAAGGCTGTAAAGAATATAAAAGACAGAGCCAAAGGAGAATATATTTCGCATGGATTGCCAATAGTAAAAGCAACATTAAGACAAAGGGGTTGAGAAAATAAAGGGAAAAATAAGGGCAAGTTGTTTTTACATTGCGAACTGTCCTAGGGAATGGTTTTATAAAACAGCATTTGGCAGTTTTACAAAGTAAGCATAGTTATACCATACAACCCAGGCATCACATTCCTAGGTATTTGACCAACTGAGTTGAAAACTTACGTTCACACAAAACCTGCACACAAATGTTTATAGTAGCTTTATTCATAATTGCCAAAAATTGACAGCAACCAAATGTCCTTCAGTATGTGAATGGATAAACAAACATGGATGCATCCATACAATGGAGTTTTGTTTACAAGTAAAAAAAATGTATCTATCGGGGCTTCCCTGGTGGCGCAGTGGTTGAGAGTCTGCCTGCCAGTGCAGGGGACACGGGTTCGAGCCCTGGTCTGGGAAGATCCCACATGCCGCAGAGCAACTAGGCCTGTGAGCCACAATTACTGAGCCTGCGCGTCTGGAGCCTGTGCTCCGCAACAAGAGAGGCCGCGATAGTGAGAGGCCCGCGCACCGCAATGAAGAGTGGCCCCCACTTGCTGCAACTAGAGAAAACCCTCGCACAGAAACGAAGACCCAACACAGCCAAAAATAAATAATAAATTAATTAATTTAAAAAAAAAACAAAAACCTTCCAAAGGCTTCTCATCACACTTGGAATAAAAAAATAAAAAAAAAAAAAAGTATCTATCAAGCCACCAAAAGGCATGTAGGAATCTTAAATGCCTATTGCTAAGTGAAATGAGCCAGTCTAAAAAGGTTACATACTATATGCTTCCAACTACGTGACATTCTGAAAAAAGCAAAACTATGGAGAACATAAAAATATCATTTTTTGCCAGGGGTTCAGGCAAAGGAGGAGGTGGTTAAATAGGCAAAACACAGGGAATTTTTAGGAAAGTGAAGCTATTCTGCATGATACTGTAATGGTAGGTACATGACACTACGCATTTATAAAAACCTATAGGAATTTACAGTACAAATAGTTAAATTATATGTATGCAAATTTTTACAGAATTATTTAGGTCAGAGTATCTCTGGATAGAATGCAGAATGTGACAAAACAATCTAACTATATTAGAAATGTATCAAACAACCTCACTGAAGGGGGTGAGAGAGATATGGGTGCTGACCCGAGAATGAGTGGAGAGTCTATAAGACTAAAGGCAAAAGAAACGGTATATAAGCAGTGTACTCTAGCTGATTGTTTCCTATGAGGATATAAATTAACAACTCTGAAAATGCTATACGTGTTTACTGGAACTGAACAGTTGGTGAGAGCCAGGTTCTTCATTGTCCTAATGAGAGCTTATAGATAAGCAAAGGGAGAAGGCTAGAATGATCCATGTGGTAATGGATTAGAGTTGGAGACATCAGTATGAACTCATGTTTAGCTTAATACAATACAACTGGTTATGTATAGAAATATTTGTAGACATGTGTATGTACACAGGTTAGTATACATACATATATTATACTGCTCTATAAGCTGAGAGGGCTTATAAGGAACAACATCTGGTAGTAATGAGCACATCTAGCACCCAGATTTTGTCTTCTACTACCATTCTCTAATAAGAGGAACCAGGGTTCCTTGGAGAAATGGCTAATACTAGGACTAGGACAATACAAGATGAGCCTGGAGCATCTCACAGTGCCAGAAAGTAATAAAGTGCTAAAACACAAAAACAAACCAACAACAAAAAACCCCATAAAACAAAACTCACAAAGATGTCAAAGGGACACAGGAACAACCTGAAGGATCTCCAAGAGCTGAAGCTAGAGTAATTTGAGCAATAAAATAAAGTAGTATTTGGTTATAACCTAAAGTATAAAATAAATATCCATTGAGTCCATACAGATATATTTGAATAAATGAATAAACATGAGAGAAGGGACAAATCTCCCATGCAGAGGAATTCCAAGTAATTTATGTAGGTATTCCACCCTCAAGGAGGGGAGCATTAACTCCCCACTTCTTAAGTATGGGCAGCCTAGTTACATCATTCCAGAGACTACAGTATGGAAAGGGAAAAAAGGAACTTCAGCTCAGAGAAACACGACATACGCTACCTCAGCCTGGTGATTAGGTCAACATCAACAGTGGTAAGTCATGTTGATAGTATGACTTGAGATGATATGATGAAAATGGCATTTTACCTCTGTGTTTTTCCTCCCAAAACCCCATAACTTCAGTATAACCATGAGAAAAATATCAGACAAACCTCAAGAGGCATTCTACAAAATGTCTTACTAGTACTCCTCAAAACTGTCAGGTTCATCAAAAACAAGGAATGTCTGAGAAACTATCACTGTCATGAGGAGCTTTAAGAAAATCTTACAACTAAACGTAATGTGATATCCTAGAAGGGACCTTTGAAAACAAAAAGGACATTAGGTTAAAATTAAGGAATAACTTTCCTGTAAACTGAAAACTTCTAAAATTTTAAAAGTTTATTGAAAAACAGTTAATAAAAGACTATTTCAAATTCCATTGGGCTGTAATACAAAGGGCTCACATTCTTCTCACATGGAAGTTTGATTCCTTACACTAAACAAAGAACTCTCAACTTTTGAGACACTGAAGGCAAAGGGAATATGGAATGGCTAGTGGAGGAGGAAAGTCAAAAAAAATCAGTCATATCCTAATCTCCAGTTGCAGAATCAAGGACAGAATATTTCTTCCTTAATGTATCATTCATGAATTTCATATTAACTGTCATCCCCTCTCTCTGCACTCTTTACCTTCAAAGTACATATATTTGATGCCCTGTTGGTAATTAACATTACCACTTAATCCTTGAATTGCAGAATATTGAGATAGGGTCATTATAGCACTGAAGGAAGAATTGAGATCACCTAATTAGACTGTGTTCCTTTGGAGAGGAAGAGTGTACTTATATTATGAACAATTACATTGATTGGAATAATTTTGGAAGTTTACATGTAGGAAGATGGATATATTTGCCTATTAGGCAGCCAAAAACTAGGTTGTAGTGCAAATATATTTGAGTTTTAGCTATTTCCTTGATTTCCAAAAGCCCAAATAATTGTGGTCTCTCTGCCACTGGGTGTGGTCTTGGCAGTTTTGAGCATTCAATGGAAGCTTATGAGAGAGTTGAAGGTAAGATGGATGGAGTAGCAGCAATGGTGGCAGTGGTGGTGGGAGCAGTAGAAGCATCAGTAGTGGAAGAGATTTCATTTAGCTCCACGCTTAGTCCAGGTATTATCCTTTACTGACCCTAGTTCACCAACTCTCTATTATTTCCAAGCACTATCATCTACCCGCTACCCTTCTAATCAATTCCTCTTCTGCTCTGTGAGAGTTTCCATTTCTTTTTTAATTATTTTTTATTTTTATTTTTTAAATTTTTTTGGCTGCGTCGGGTCTTATTTATGGCACACAGGCTCTTCGTTGCCGCGCACGGGCTTCTCTCTAGTTGTGGCACACAGGCTTCTCTCTAGTGTGGCATGTGGGTTTCCTCTTCTCTAGTTGTGGCGCATGGGCTCTGTAGTTTGTGGCACACGGGCTCTCTAGTTGAGGTGCGCAAGCTCAGTAGTTGTGGTGCACAGGCTAAGTTGCCCTGTGGCATGTGGTATCTTAGTTCCCCGACCAGGGATCAAACCTGTGACCCCTATATTGGAAGGCGGATTCTTTACCACTAGACCACCAGGGAAGTCCCTCCATTTCTTTTAACAAAAAATATATTTTCTATGTTGTTGTAAAATAAAGATGAATGATATATATAGATGTATATTATATATACATCATATACACATGTATGAATATATATGGAAAAAAGAATGCACAAGAAGCATCAAGGAAAGTTATTTAGCTGCAATATGAGTTTCACGTGCGAGTATATTGCATTTTTTTCTAAACCCTAAATATATGTGTTTGTTATACAGCAGATCCTTCTTCTTTTTCCCCTTATCCATCCAGTATCACTTGTCTGTCTGGATTGTGTGCCAGTGTTCCACAGCCCATCCCTGCCAGAAAGGCATTTGCAAAGATATAAGTTGTCAGCTCTGGGTGCCTCTAAGTATGTGCCTTTCCTCTAAAAATTCTATTTTCAGTTGACGGTATAGCACTTTCATCTTGTTTCCTTTCTGAATTAAAGGGGAAAAGAAGACCTAGATAATCTCAGTTAACATAACCTGTGCTGCTTAACAAATTAGTTTTCAGGAAAATTAATGATGCATCCAGCCATAGGCAAGCTATTTGGATTCCTCCTTTTCCTACAGTGATAAAATAAATGAACAATGGATGTTTTCTAAGCAGTAGCTGACAAATTTGTTTGCAGAACACAGACTTTAAAACGCTTACTCATGACGTCCCATTTCCAACATTAGTACCCATATCAACATAGGTTGGTCAAGGTTCAACTAAGTTTAATATTCAGAGGAGATGGCTCATTCACACACATCCATGATAGCTGTTAACACCAAGGAACTAGTTACAATCTTATGTCTAAAACTAGCATAATGTCCTCTCAAGTAAAGCACTGGTGATAATGTCTTTCACAGACTGATCCAATAAAAATAGAAGAAAAAAAAAAGTTAAAGTCAAGAATCAGAATTCTTTTCTAATATTTCTTTCCTTTTCTTTCTCCTTTATGTTATAGTTAAGGTACTGCATTTTAAAATTATATTATAGACTATATTATAAATTTTGTTTCAAGGTATTAAAGGAGCAAAACAAAATATTTGTTATGAAAGGGGGCTTTCGGTCTTATACAGTTTTTTTTCAGATTTACTGAGGTATAATTGACAAATAAAAATTGTATACATTTAAAATATACAACTTGATGTTTTGATAGACTTAATACATTGTGAAATGATCTGTGTAATTAACTAATAAACATATCTATCATCTCATATAGCTACCATTATCTTTTTTGTGAGAACACTTAAAATCTACCCGCTTAGCAAATTTCCAGTATACAATACAGTATTGTTATAGTCACCATACTGTATATTATCTCTCTAGAAGGAAGGAGGAGGGATGGAGGGAGGCTGGGGGAGGGGAGGAGAAGTGACAGAGACTGTGTGTGCCCCACAAAGCCTAAAATATTTACCATCTGGCCCTTTACAGAAAAAGTCTGCCTACACTGTCCTTGCTATAAAGTTTCTGATTTCCTTCAATAAAGTTGTTTCTAGACTACTTCTTTTACTCCTACTCAGCAGTTTCAATTTACAATCCTGGAATTTCTTGAAGCTATTTATTTTCATTAATTTGGTTCATATCATAAAAATTATGAGTAAGAATTGATAGAACATACTCTAACATCAGAGAGGTGATACTTTTACTAATGTAAAATTCTCTTAAAGAGAAGAAAAAGCTAAATGTTGAAGAAATAAAGAACAGAACACATGTAAAAAATAACATCATTACCAGTTGCTCAAAAAAATGAAATGCTTACATGAAAATCTAACACAACATGTACGTGACTTGTATGCTGAACATACACAATGCTAATGAAATAAATAAAAAACATCTAAATAGATGGAGATGCAGTGTTCATGGATTGAAAGACTCAACATAGTAAAGATGTCATATTTCCCCAAAATGATGTAAGGTTTAACACAATTCTTATCAAAATCTCAGAAAAATTATTTGTTGATATAGACAAGTTTATTCTAAATATATATATGAAAAGGCAAAGGAACTAGAGTAGCTAAAATCATTCTGAGAAAGAAGAACAAAATGGGAAGGGCCACTCTACCTGATTTCAAGACTTATTACGTAGATATATTAACAAAGACCATGTGGTATTAACAGAGGGGTAGATACAATGGATCAATGACACAGAATAGAGAACCCAGATCCATACAAATATGCTGAACTGATCTTTGACAAAGGTGCAAAAGCAATCCAATGGAAGAAAGATAGCCCTTTCAAAAATGGTGCTGGAGCAACTGGATATCTATAGTCAAAAAATGAATTTTGACCTAAACCTTAAATGTAAAATGTAAAACTATAACACTTTTAGAAGATAACATAGGAGAAAATCTTTCAGAGCTAAGGATTGGTCAAGAGTTTGCGGGAGGAGTGACATTAGCATTCAGTGTGATAAAATAGGAAGTCCCCACTCATAGTCCCTCTCAGCAACAATATTTTGGCAGCCATCCATAGGAAAAAATAAGTGGCTTTGTGGGGGCTTTGAGATCTGGGTAGGAGATTACGAAACCCCGATGGAATCCAAGACCAAAGACGGCTGTCTTGTGAAGTGACACCCAGGTCCAGGTGGTAGACTTGCTCACCTTGGTCCTGGCTACAGGCAAAACTGCCCTGCCCCCTGCAGACCCAGCTACAGCCCTGTTTGGACTTGTTCCTGACACCAACCCATGCCCACCATAAGAGGCCCACCAATCTTGGTCCCGGCTGTGGACCCTGAAGCAAGTGGACCCTGAAACAGTCAGTGACCAGGATCCCCAGTGACCCTTAGCCACGGTCCTCCCTAGGGACCAAGTGGGAGACAAGAGTATCAATGCCCCAAGGCAGGCCCTCCAACACTGGTTCAACTGAAAATCCTAAAACAGCCCTGTAACCCAGCTCCCGCCTTTCTCAGCCACAGGATAAAAGAAATTGAGGAAGACACAAATAAATGGAAGGATATCCCTTGTTCATGGATTGGAAGAATTAACAGTGTTAAGATGTCCATACTACCCAAAGCTATCTACAGATTCAATGAAATCCCTCTCAAAATTTCAATGGCATTTTTCACAGAAATAGAAAAAACGCTAAAATTCATATGAAACCACAAAAGTCCCCAAGTACCCAAAACAGTCTGGAGAAAGATGATCAAATCTGGAGGCATCATACTTCCTGATTTTAAACTGTCTTACAAAGCTATACTAATCAAAACAGTATGGTATTGGCATAAAATAGACACATAATCCAATGCAACAGAATAGAGAGCCATACATATACACTAAACTAATCTTTAACAAGGACCCCAAAAATGCACAATGGGAAAAAAGTAGTCTGTTCAATAAAGGGTGTTGGGAAAGCTGGATATCCATATACAGAAGAATGAAGTTGGAACCTTATCTTACACCATACACAAACATTAACTCAAAATGAATTAAAGACTTAAGTGTAAGACCTGAAACTCTAAACTTTTAGAAGAAACATAGGGGAAAAGCTCCTTGACATTGGTTTTAGTAATGAATTTTTTGGATTTGACAGCAAAAGCACAGGCAAAAAAGCAAAAATAATTAAGCGTGATTACACCAACCTAAAAAGCTTCTGTACCATAGAGGAAAAATTCAACAAAATAAAAAGGTAACCTATGGAAAGGGAAAAAATAAATCTTATACTTGAAAAGAGATTTATGTCCAAAATATATAAAGCACTCATACAATTCAATAGCAAAACAAAAAGGAAGAAAAGAAAATTTAAATTAAAAAATAACCCAATTAAAAAAATGGGCAAAGCACCACAATGGACATCTTTCCAAAGAAGACATACAAATGGCCAACAGATATATGAAAATGTTTTCAACATCATTAATCATCTGGGAAATACAAATCAAAACCACAATGAGTTATTACCTCACATCTGTTAGGAGAGCTATTATCAAAATGATAAAAGGTAACAAGTGTTGGCAAGGGTGTGGAGAAAAGGCAATCCTTGTGCACTGTTGGTGGCAATGTGAAGAGGTACAGCCTTTATGGAAAACAGTATGGAGCGTTCAAAAAATTAAAAATAGAATTACCACATGATCCAGCAATTCCTCTTCTGAGTATATATCCAAAGGAAATGAAATCAGGATCTCAAAGTGAAATCTGCACTCCGATGGTCATTGCAGCATATTTCCCAATAACCAAGATAAGAACCTAAGGATCCTTGCTGGATTAATGGACAAAAAATTATAAATTGAGAAATAAATATATATATATGTGTGTGTGTGTGTGTGTATATATATATATATATTATATATATATATATATATAATATATATATATATATATATATATATATATTTACAGTGGAATATTATTCAGCCATAAAAAAGAAAATCCTGCTATCTGCAGCAACATGAATGAACCTGGGGGACATTATGCTAAGAGAAATAAACCAGACACAGAAAGACAAATACTGTATGATCTCAGTTACATGTTGAATCTTTAAAAAAAATAAAGTCATATTCATAGAACTATACAATGGTAGTTGCCAGGAGCTGGGGGTGGGGTAAAGAGGGAGATGATGGTCAAAGTGTTACAAACTGTCAGTAATAAGATGAGTAAATTCTGGGGATCTAATGTATAGCATGGTGATTATAGCTAATAATATGGTATTGTACACTTGAAATTTGCTGAGAGTAGATCTTAAGTGTTCTCACCATATACACGCAAAATATTAACTGTGTGAGGTAATGGATGTATTAATTAACTTAATTGTGGCAATCATTTCACAATGTATGCTTACATTAAATTATCATGTTGTATACCTTAAAAAATAAAATAGTTTGCTTGACACTGAAAGCATGATCAATAAAGAAAAAAAATCCATAAATTAGACTTTACCAAGATTTAAAACTGTGCTCTTCAAAAGACCCAGTTAAGATGATGAAAAAGCATGCCACAGACTAGGAGAAAATATTTGCAAACCATATATCCAAAAATGATTCATATCCAAAATATATTTTTTATCCTTTTCCAGTTTTATTGAGATATAATTGACATATACCATTGTATTAGTTTTAGGTGGATATATTTTTTAAATAATCAAAATTCAACATTTAAAAAAATCCAAATAGAAAATGGTCAAAAGACAAGAAGAGACATTTCACTGAAAAGGATACATGGGTGGCAAATAAGCATATGAAAAGATTTTCAACATCACTAGTGAAATGCAAATAAAGATTATGATGAGATATCCCTACTTATCTATTAGAACAGCTGAAAAAAAACTGACAATAGCAAATGCTGGTAAGGATGCAAAGAAATGGATATTTCATATGTTGATTGTGGGAATGTAAAACAGTACAACCAATCTAGAAAACAGTTTAGCAGATTGACATGGTAGAAATACCATATGTATTTCTGTGCATTTACCCCAGAGAAATGAAAACCTACACTTACAGAACAACCTATACACAATGTTCATATTATCTTTATTTGTGGTACATCCATACCAAGGAATACTACTAAGCAATAAAAAGAAATGAGCTAATGATATACACAACTTGAATGGATTTCAAGGGCATTATGCTGAGTAAGAAAAAGCCAAAGGTCATATACTATATGATTCCATTGATATAACGGTCTCTAAGTGACAGAATTGTAGAGATGGAGAATAAAGTAGTGGTTGCAGGAGGTTAAGATTAGGGGAGTGAAGGGAAGGGGAATCTATGTGATTATAAAGAGGCGGCATGCAGGAAAGGTTTGTGGTGATAGTTCTATATCTTGACTGCAGTGGTGTTTACACAAATTTACACATGATAAAATGACATGCAACCACACACATACACATTATACCCAGGCAAATTTCCTATTTTGGGCATTGTACTATAGTTACATAATATGTAACCATTGAGGGAAACTGGATGAAAGGTACATCCATTCATCAAGTAAATAGATAAAACTTGGAATACTACTTGACAATTAAAATGAACTATTACAAGCATCATGAAACTTTTGTGGGTGATTGCCATGATGGATGTCTACTGGATTTGCTCTCCCTCCCCAACTATAAACTAGCAAAATATAAAAAGTAACTATGTGCAGGCCTTGGACAACAGTTCAGGGCTGTGATTCTTGAAAGGCATAAGGTTGGCTCCAAAGTCACCTAGTTTTATGTGCTTTTCAAAACTGGATACAGGATAGAGTTCAAACAGAGCAGAAGTCTCGCTGGGCAGAAAAAAGAGATTATAATTTGGGGCTGTTGAGACAGCTGGAATTGTGGAGCAGGATATCAGAGAAGAGAAAACTGTATTGAAAACAGAGCTCCAGAAATATGCATGGGGTACCCAAGAGCAATGCTGTGCAGTAGAACTTTCTGCAATGATGGAAATATATATATCTGTGCTGTCCACTATGGTAGCCACCAGGACGGTGTGGCTATTGAGCCATTGTAATGTGGCAAGTGCAACTAAGGAACTAAATATTTTACTTTGTTTAAACTTAAATGTCTACAGCATGTGGTTTCTGGCTATTGTATTAGCCATCACAGACCCAGAGTTTGGATGAGTAACTGGCTGCAAATGTGCAGAGCGAAATTCTGTGAGGCCTTTCTGTGCCTGGCTTATTTTACTTAGCATAATATAGTCCAGGTTCACCTATATTATCACAAATGGCAGGATATTCTTTTTAAAGACTGAGTAATATTCTATTGTATATACTGAATAGAACATCTCTTTGTCAGAAGAGATCTGATTAATATGTCCATTCATTAAAAAATCTTTTCTAAATATTAGAGTCATTAATCAAAATAATTCAACAGAGAACTACGGTAAAAGGTACATCTATATTACTTTCCTTGGGCTGTGGTAACAAAATAGTACAAACTAAGTGGCTTAAAACAAGAAAAATGTATTGTCTTACAATTCTGGAGGCTAACAGTCTGCAGTCAAAGTGTAGGCAGGGCCATGCCCTCTCTGAAACCTGTAGGTTTCACAGTAATGCTTCTGCTTAGAACCCATCATTCTTAAAAGGAGAGTCAGTGTGAAAGATCATTAGAGAATAACTAAGGCTTTCTTCTTAATGTTACCAGATGTACTAAAAATATGTAGAAAACTAAAGAGTTTTAGGGGAGAAAATAGTTAAATGTCAGAAACGAACTGCTAGCAGCTATTCCTGAAGTTATTTTAAATATCCTCATATGAACCAGAAAATCTTCGTTCCATTTGTCAGAATTATAATTCAACAGTATGCTTTAAATTTTGCTCTTATTTTAAAAATCAATGCAAATGTATTACTTTTCATGTGAAACTTGCTAGGCCATTTTCCACTATATTCTTCAATGTCTCCAAAAGAAGTTATAGAGCTTGGTATATGAATAAATTTTTTTAATCATTAGAGAAACTGGTATACTTACTTTCCCAAGTTAAGAGTTATATGACTGGATGTATTTCCATCTTTACTTAGACTGGCCAGAATTTTGCTCAGTCATCTGCAATGGCTTGATTTTTTTTTTAAAGTGAAGCATTTATTTTATTGATATAATTTACAGTCAAATGCATAAGTACAGTTTAATGAGTTTTTGACAAGTACATCTTACACCTAAGTAACCCACAAAATTTTTGTCACTCCTATTCTGTTCAAGTCTTTTCCTGTCAACGCCACTTCCATCCCTTGGGCCACTATTCTATTTATCACTGTAGATAGGTTTTATTTGTTCTAGAACTTTATACAAATGGACTCATAAAATCTTTCACTCAGCACAATGGCTAATATTCATTCACCATGGTATGTCTAGCAGTTGTTCATTCATGTTTTATTGCTGAGTGGTATTCCATATGAACATATCACTTTATTTTCCTCTGGATGGACATTTGGGTTGTTTTCTGTTTTGAGCTATTATGAATAGCTGCTATGAATATTCTTGTCAAGTTTATAAATGGACATATGCTTTTGTTTCTCTTGGGTTGATACCTATGATGGAATTGCTAGGTTAAAGTATATGGTTAATGTTATGATAAACCACCACTTTTCCAAAGTCATTTCCCACCAGCAAATTATGTGAATTGCATTTGCTTCACACCCTTGTTGACATTTGCTGTTATCAGTCTTTAATTTTAGCCATTCCAAGTAGGTTTGAAATATCTGTTTATGAAGATAAGCTTTATTTTATGTTATGTTTAGCCCTTATGTTTTATGTTATATGATCCATCTCGAATTAGTTTCTTTTGTATAGTGTCAGGTTGGGGTCAAGATCAATTTTTATCCTATATGGACATCCAGTTGTCTTTATTAAAAAGACTCTGTGAGTCTTCTAATTTTGTTCAAGATTTTCAAGATTGTTTTGCCAATTGTATTGTAGGTTCTTTGAATTTGCATGTAAATTTTAGAATTAGCTTCTCAATATCTACTATGTAAATAGCCTGCTGGGATGTTGATTGGGATTGCATTGATCCTTAGGTCAATTTGGGAAGAAGTCTCATCTAAACCAGCATTATGTACACTTCAGTGACCATGATATATCTCTTCATTTATTTAGATCTTATATTTCTCTTGGTCTTATTTTATAATTTCAAAATAGAGATGTTCATCTTTTGTTAAAATTTATTGGTAAGCACTGCATGTTTTTTGATGCTACGGTAAATTATATTATTTCTCTAATTTCATTTTTCAAAGTTTTTTTTGCTGATATCTAGAAGTACAAGTGATTTTTATATATTTAACTTTTATTCTATGATCTTCCTAAATTCACTAGTTATCACTTTTTTTTTTAAGATTGCTTAAGATTTTCTATGAATGTATTCTATATATACCATCACACCTGTGAATACAGACATTTTGACTTCTCCTTTCAATCTTTATGTTTTATATTTCTTTTTCTTGACTTGTACTGGCTAGGACATCCAGCAAAGTATTGAATAAAAACAGGGAGAATAGCCATCCTGCTTTGTGGCCAACGTTAATGGCATTCATTTCACCTTAAAGTACAATGTTGGCTGTAAACTTAAAAAAAATTCCTTTATTAGACTGAGGAAGTTCTTTGCATTTCTAGTTTGCTGAGTTCTCTTTTTAAAATCAAGAATCTATTTATCTGTGTCTATTAAAATGATCATATGGTTTTCTCATTTATAATTCACCACTTGGTGAAGTACATTTTTTTCAAATTTTGATCTCCCTTTCATTTCTGGAATAAAGCCCACTTTGTCATGATGTACTATTCTATTTATATATTGCTGTATTCAATCTCTTGATATTTTAAGAATTTTTTGTGTATCTAGGTCCCTGAGGGAATATTTATCTGTGGTTTTCTTTATTACAACATTGTCAAGTGGTGGTATCAAGGTATACAGGCCTTATAAAATGAGTTAGAAACTATTTATTCTTTTGGTAATCTCTGGAAGAGTTTATAAAAGATTGATAGTATTTCCTTCTCAAACGGTAGAAAGACGTACCAGTAACATCATCCAGGCCTGGAGTTTGCTTTATGGGAAGATGTTTAATTATGGTTTTAACTTCTTTAATAAGTATCACAGTATTCAGATTTCTTATCTCTTTAGTTTTGATAAATTTAGTTTTGAATTTGCCTATATCTAAATGTTCAACTTGATTTGCATAAAGTTTATAATATTTTCTCCTTCAACAATTTTCTTGAGATTTGACATAAAACATGCTTAAGTTAATACAAAAATGTTTAGTACAGTATCTGGAGCACAAATTATGATATATAATTATTTTTCTTTTTTTCTTGTTCATTCTTGCTAAGCTTTTATCAGTTTTGTTGTTCTTTCAAAATGATTAACTTTTGGTTTCACTTATTTTTCTCTATTGTCTTTTTGTTTCTAATATTTCACTGATTTTTGATCTGGTCTTTATAATTTACTGTGTTCTGCATACTTTGGTGTTATTTGCTCTTCTTCATCTAGCTTCTTAAGCTGGATGCTTAGATTATTGTAAAATTTCTTCCTTTCTAATTCAACCATTTAAAGCTGCATCTTAATATGCCATTTTTGGTTTTGCTTAATTTAAGCCATTTTCTAATATCTTAAATTAAATAACCCATTGGTTATTTTGAAGTGTCTCTTATAACCTCCAACTATTTGAGAGTTCCCCAAATTTGTTTCTCTGTGTTGATTACTAATTCAGAGATTTGCTAAGTTTTTCCACAATTTTAGCCTTTGACAGCCATGTGGTTTCTATTGCAACATCTCAGTTCTGCTGTTGAAACATGAAAGCAGCCACAGACAATAGGTAAATGAATAAATGTGGTTATGTTTCAATAAAACTTTATATACAAAATGCAGTGAGCTGGATTCAGCCTGTAGGTGTTATTTGCCATCCCCTGATGTGGACACTTTGTACACTTCAATACTTTAACATTTATCTAGATTGTTTGATAATCCACAGTATGATCTTGGAGAATGTTCCATGTGTATTAGAAACAAATATGTTGTCTGTTGTTGGGTAGAATATTCTGTTATCTATTAGAAAGAGTTGGTTGACTGTATTGTTTAAGTCTTCTATATTCTTACTGATTTTCTGTGTAGTTTTTCTTTCCATTATGGATAGAAATATTGATAACTCATTCTGTTGAATATCTATTTCTTTTTTAAATCTGCCAATTTTGACTTCATATATTTTGAGACTGTATTGTTAGGTTCATATTCATTTATTGTTGTTATATCTTATTGCTGTATTGACCCTTTTATCATTATGAAATATCACTTTGTAATATTTTCATATTAATGTCTATTTCTCTGATATTACTATAGCCACTTAAGCTGTCTTTTATTTACTGTTTTTCTGGTACAGGCATACCTCAGAGATATGGTAGGTTCAGTTCCAGACCACCACAATGAAGCAAATTTACAATAAAGTGAGAATGTAAGTCACGTGACTTTTTTGGTTTCCCAGTGCATATAAAAGTCATGTTTTCACCATACTATAGTAGATTAAGTGTGCAATAGCATTATGGTTTTTTTTTTAAATTAATTAATTTATTTTATTTATGGCTGTATTGGGTCTTCGTTTCTGTGTGAGGGCTTCCTCTAGTTGCAGCAAGTGGGGGCCACTCTTCATCGTGGTGCGTGGGCCTCTCACTATCGTGGCCTCTCTTGCTGCGGAGCACAGGCTCCAGACGCGCAGGCTCAGCAATTGTGGCTCACGGGCCTAGCCGCTCCGCGGCATGTGGGATCTTCCCAGACCAGGGCTCAAACCCGTGTCCCCTGCATTGGCAGGCAGATTCTCAACCACTGCACCACCAGGGAAGCCCAGCATTATGGTTTTTAAAAATGTACATACCTTAGTTTAAAAACAACCCTGTTGGGAAAATAATGCTGATAGACTTACTCAACAAAAGGTTGTCACGAACCTTCAATTTGTAAAAAAATGTAACACGCAAAGCACAGTAAAGTGAAGTACAATAAAACATGGTACACCAGTAAATCTTTTTCTGTCATGTTACATTCAACCTATTGTGTCTTTGAATTAAAAATGGCTCTTATACATGCTTGGATCTTGAATTTTAAAAATCCAGTCTAACAATCTTTGCCTTTTGATTAGAGTGTTTAATCCATTCACATTTAATGCAAATATTGGTTAAGACTGGATTCATATCTCCCATTTTCCTTTTTGTTTTCTATATGTCTCATGGGGTTTTGTTGTTATTCCTTTATTCTTCCCTGCCTTATTTTGGGCTAGACAATCTTTTTAGTGTACTATTTTAAATATTCTGAATTTGTATTTTTTTTCCTGTTACATCATTTTTTTAATTTTAAGAAATATTATTCTTAAAAAAACGTTATTAATAAAAGAATAGGTCTATTCCAAGATTTCTTAATATCTTCTGTGACATCCCACTCAGAAGGCAGAAAACCACAAAGTTCTTCACTAAGAAACGGTGCAAATGGAATGTAATACTGCATTACTGCATTGTCTAGAATACAAACTGAAGACAAGGAAACTCAATTCTTTCATTCCTCCCAGATCACTTTTGCTGAAGAACTGCTCACTTAACATTCTAGGTGTTCTTGTGTTGAGATCTGCTCCTATTATCTTGGAGCAATGAACCTTCTCAGGGAGCATAATGAACATGCCATGCCTGGACCTGTCCTGAGGGAGAGCTGAAAGGACAAGCCCTCAGCATCACACATTAGTCCACTAGAGAAATCATGCACACAACTATTTTTCTGCAAGATTCTCCAACTTAACAATTTTAAAAACAGCTACAATATAATTGAGATCATATGGGCACTGCACCTCGTAGAGCTATACACAAACATTCCCTGTTCACACACATTCAGCTTCAGAGCAACAACACCCTGGACAGTCAAAGGCACAATCACATTTTAAAAAATTAAGAATGAGAAGTAAGCACAACAGACATATGCACAATGGCAGAGAATCCTGTTCTTGGTACGATACTTGAAGGAACCATAGCTATCCCAACAATCTAACATTTTACATTAGTAGTTTCCCATACAAAGGTTAAAAAAAAAAAGCCCTACCAAAAAACAATCCAAACATTATTTCTTTTTTCTTTACTTAACCATAGTACTCTAAGTTTGGTTCGTGATATCATGAGACTTTCTAGCTAATGTTCTTGAGAAATTTTTCTAGTTGCAAGATGCCTCACTATGGAGTCATTAATTAGTAAGCTCAAAGCAAGCCCTGAAATGGATATAGAAATTTGTGAAACAATCACATAGTTCCCAAAATTTGAAAAACAGGAGATTTAAGGCAGATGGTAACACCAAAAAGAGCCAGTCAAGTATTAAAAGGCACTCTGGAAATGGTTCATAGCAAAACCTAATTTTCTATTGGTTTTCATCATATGGGTGAAGCTATTCAGTCAGTAGGCAATAGATGGGGTGCAGCATGATTAGGCCTCACCAAGGCAATTCCCCTCTGATGTGGCCACAGAAGGAAAATGACTTCTGGTGCCACGTGGCTTGTACTCATCCACAGCAAGACAAACTAGTCCCTCAAACCACTTGTGTACCTGGGAAAAGACAGTAACAGTACTTCCATAAAAGGTAAAGACTAACAGGAACCTATAAGCTCACTCTGGAAAGATGGGAAAATGTAATGGAAAAGGAGCACCATATGCTGATTTTTACTGGAGGAATTTATTGGTCATGTACACACCATAGGAAAATTACACTACCCCAAAGGTAATGCAGAAAAATTAAACTCATAAGTATACATTCAAAGTAGGCAAAAATATGGTACATGTTTTAAAAACAAAATACAAAAATAATTTCACTATGAAATATGCTTTGATTTGCATGTGACTTGGTACTTATTTCATATTAACCAGGTCCAACTGCTCTAATAAATCTCTATTATACATATTTTAGAATACCTATTTTTAAAAAATATCTTTTTAAGCCAAAACATAAAATCTACATTTGTGCATCCATATATAAGTTATCCTCCTTAGTATCTTCATAGATCCAAGATGCTAAAAGATTAATAACAATTTTTTTAAAAAAAATCTCAAGCCACAGATTAACAAATATACTTCAAGTTTTCTGGATTACACTACTAAAATCAACTTGTATTAATGTACACTGGATTTTCAGACATAAATACCAGTTAATGGTTGGTTGGCCATTACACAAGTATAATTATTCTTAGAACTGGGTCATAGTGTACAGAATGCCTTAACTTTCCTTAGTTCAAACCCTGTAATTTGACCCTAAAATTCATAAGCATAACCCTTTCTGTGCTTTAAGCTGACATACTGACTTTGTCATCTACCCTTTGTAAGAGAGCAGGCAACCCTAGCACAGAAGAAACTATATAATGTGGCATGGGGGATGACTTCAATGGCTCCATTCCATTTTTATCTTTCCAGACTGTTGCCTTCAGCCCTGCATTGAAGCTTTCTTAAATATCGGTTTCTAGTGTGTCACCAACCATCACACAGTCCCCAGGCTGTACTCCAAGGAGATCACAGGAGTAATAAAATATGGAAGGTGCTGGTTTCTCCTCTTTCTGCTCTCCATCTACAACAATAGCATCAAAATAGGACAGACAGGCACAAGCCTCGATCTCCCTCTGGGTCTGTCTTTCTCCATTTGTTAATAAAAGTAGGCAGACCTCCTTTTGAAGTTCAGTAAACATGGCTTTGACATCTGCTAGTGTCATATGCTGTAAATATGTAGATTTCCACAGAAAATAACATCCTTCAGTCAGTTTCCTATTGGCTGCACCACCTTTGGTTTCCTGGATTGCTTCTTCCCAGTGTAAATTCCTGAGGTCAGTCAGTAATGCATGTATTAGAAGGATGAAAACATTCTTTGCTGAGTTTAATTTGAACTTTGTCACAGATGACTTCAGCCTCTTCTTTGAAATGGTATTTTGATTGTAAGAGCTTTATCACCTCCAACATGCCCTTCCGACTCACCCTGGGCATGTCGATGAGTATGTTGTCCAGGTCGAAGAAGACAGCCCACACCTGGCTCAGCCCCATGCCACTGTTGCCTGCATGGCACACCAACTCCTGAATTTGTATCTTTTGAGTTATTACTTTAATGGCTGCTGTAGATATTTCTATATTCATGTTGAATTTATCCTAGTCTCTGTCAGGTCACCGCCAACTTCATTTTGGTAAAAATATAGCAACTTTGCATCTATGTAGCTTCATTTCTTTTCCCCTTTTAATCTGTGCTATCATTGCTGTGTAGATTATAATATGCATATATTTGTGTATTTATATATCCCAACAAGTTGGTGTTACAATTATTGCTTTGAATTATCTTTTCAATTAAGAGAAAACATATAACCAATCTTTTATATTTAATACCTTTGATACTCTTCATTCCACCCTGTGTATCTAACTTATCATCAGGTGTGTTTCTTTTCAGCCTTAAGAACTTCAGTATTTCTTACAGGTTAGGTCTATTAGCAACAAATTCTCTCAATTTTTTTTATACCTATTTTCATTTTGACTTCATTTCTGAATGAATGTTCCACTTGATATACAATTCTGGGTTTAGTTTCTTTTGTTCCAGCACTTTGACTGTGTCATTCCATTATCTTCTATCCTCCATCATTTCTGATAAGAAGTCCATTGTTAAACATATTATTGTTCCCTTCTATGTGATGAGTCATTTTCTCTGGCTCCTTTGAGGAGTTGTCTTTTATCATTTTGACTATGTTGTTTCTAGTTATGGTGCTCTTTTTACTTACCCTACTAGTGATTGGGTGAGCTATTTGCATCTAAATGTTAATGTTTTTAATCAACTTTGGGAAGTTTGGAGCTATTGTTCAAAAATTTTGTCTCCTCTTCTCTTTCTCTCCTCTCCTTCGCCAACTCCCTTTATACATGTTGGAATGCTTGTCATTGTATCACAGGTCTTTAGTGTTCTGTTCATTTTTTCAATCTTTTAAAATTCTTTGTATACTTTCTATTGATTTATCTTCAAATAAATGATCTCTGCTACCTCAAATTTGCTGCTGAGTCCATCTAATAATTTTTATTTTTAATTCAGTCATGCTTTTTAACTCTAGAATTCAAATTTGGTTATTTTTTATAGTCTATATTTCTCTGTAGATTATATATATAATTTACATTTTTTTTTCTGTTGACTCATTTTTTTTTTAATTTATTTATTTATTTTTGGCTGTGTTGGGTCTTCGTTTCTGTGTGAGGGCTTTCTCTAGTTGCGGCAAGTGGGGGCCACTCTTCATCGCGGTGCGCGGGCCCCTCACTGTCGCGGCCTCTCCCGTTGCGGAGCACAGGCCTCCAGACGCGCAGGCTCAGTAGTTGTGGCTCACGGGCTCAGTTGCTCCGCGGCATGTGGAATCTTCCCAGACCAGGGCTCGAACCCATGTCCCCTGCATTGGCAGGCAGATTCTTAACCACTGCGCCACCAGGGAAGCCCTGTTGACTCATTTTTAACATTTTTACCTTTAATTCTTTGAGCTTGTCTATTAATTCCTGATTGAAGTATTTGCGAATCTAACATCTAGGCCCATACAGACTCAGTTTCCATTAGCTGCTGATTTTTTCCCTTAGTACGTTTCACACTTTTCTATTTCTTTGCATGTCTAATAATTTTTGGCTGAAAACTGGATATTTTAGGTAATTTATTATAGCAACTCTAGACTGTGTTTTACATCTAAGGAGTGTTTTTTATTTTATCATCTTGCCCGTACTCAAACTGTGGAATCTATTGGCCTGTGATGTGGAGCTACTGGCTGTCTCTGCTCATTTTTTCAAATTCTTTATTTCAATTTTTATCCTGGCTCCCCAGGGGTAGCCTCTGTCTCTGAACAGATTAATAGTCAGCTAATGATTTGGACAGAAGTTAACATCACACACTTTTGAGTCTATAAGCCTTCTACCCTCTGCTAACTGTTCTCTGTGTGAGATGGGGGATATATTCAACATTGCAGCCAGTTCTCAAGCCCCCCTTGGCTTTCACTTTTTGCCATGCTCTCTCAAGTCTACCCTGTGCATGCATCATTTCTGAGTTAGACTGGAATGCTTGGTGTACAGCATGTTTTGATATACTTAGTGAAATGATTACTACAGTCAAGCTAATTAGCATACGCATGTCCTCACACAGTTTTCCGTGTGTGTGTGTTGTATGTGGTGCGATCACTTGAAATCTACTCTTAGCAAATTTCCAGTATACAATAGAGTATTAATTATAGTCATCATGTTGTACATTAGGACTCCAGAACTTATTCATCCTACATAACTACAACTTTCTACCCACTGAGCAACCATCTCCCCATTTCCTCCACCTCCCCGCCCCTGGTAACCACTGCTCTATTCTCTGCTTCTATGAATGTGATTTTTTTAGACTTCATATATAACTGAGATCATTTTCCAAAAAAGACATACAAAGGTCCAGCAGGTAAATGAAAAGATGCTCATCATCACTAATCATCAGGGAAATGCAAATCAAAACCACAATGGCTTATCACCTCAAATCTGTTAGAAAGGCTAGTATCAAAAGGGTAAAAGATAACAAGTGCTAGTGAAGATGTGAAGAAATGGAAACTCTTTTACACTGTTGGTAGAAATATAAAGTGGTACAGCCTTTATGGAAAACAGTATGGAAGTTCCTCAAAAAATTAAAAATAGAACTACCATACAATTCAATAATCCCTCTTTTGCATATATATCCAAAGGAAATGAAATCAGTACCTAGAAGAGATATCTGCACTCCTATGTTCATTACAGCATAACTCACAATAGCCAAGATAAGGAAAAATTCTTGAAGGAAATTAAAAGTGCTACTCTAGTGAACATATGAATGATAAGAAAGTGAAAGAGCCTTATTGACATGGGAAAAGTTTTAGTGTTCTGGACGGAAGATCAAACCAGCCACAGCATCCTCTTAAGACAAAGCCTAGACCAGAGCAAGGCTCTAACACTCTTCAATTCTATGAAGGCTGAGAGAGGTAAGGAAGCTGCAGAAGTCTGAAGGCAGCAGAGGTTGATTCATGAAGTTTAAGGAAAGAAACTGCTTCCATAACATAAAAGTGCAAGGTGAAGCAAGTACTGATGTAGAAGCTGCAGCAAGTTATCCAGAAGATCTAGCTAAGATAATTCATGAAGGTGGCTACACTAAGCCAACAGATTTTCAGTGTAGACAAAAGAGGCTTATATTGGGAAAAATGCCATCTAAGACTCATAGCTAGAGAGGAGAATTCAATGTCGAGCTTTAGTTTCAGAGGACAGGCTGACTCTCTTTAGGGGGAAAGACAGCTGGTGACTTTAAGTTGAAGCCAATGCTCATTTACCATTCCAAAAATCCTAGGGCCCTTAAGAATTATGCTAAATTTACTCTGCTTGTACTCTATATATAAATGGAACAACAAAGCCTGGATGACAGCACATCTGTTTACAACATGGTTTTCTGAGTATTTTAAGCCCACTGTTGAGAACTACTGCTCAGAAAAAAAATGATTCCTTTCAAAATATCACAGCTCACTGACAACGCACCTGGTCACCCAAGAGCTCTACTGGACATGCACAATGAGATTAATGTTGTTTTCATGCCTCCTAACACAACATCCATTCTGAAGCCCATGGATCAAGGAATAATTTTGACTTTCAAGTCTATTAGTTAATAAATATAGTTCAGGAGGCTATAGCTGCCATAGATAGTGATTCCTCCGATGGATCTGAGGAAAGTAATTCAAAAACCTTCTGGAAAGGATTCAACATTCTAGATGCCATTAAGAACACTCATGATTTGTGGGAAGCAGTCAAAATATTGACATGAACACAGGAGTCTGGAAGAAGTTGATTACAACCCTTTGATGACTTTGAGTGGTTCAAGACTACAGTGGAGGAAGGAACTTAAGATGTGGTGGAAATAATAAGAGAACTAGAATCAGAAGTGGAGTCTGAAGATGTGACATTGCTACAATACCCTAATAAAACTTTAACAGATCAGGAGTTGCTTCTTAAGGATGAACAAAGAAAGCTGTTTCTTGAAATGGAATTTATACCTGGTGAAGATGTTGGAAAGACTGTAGAAATGACAAGACTGTTAAAACGATGACAAAGGATTTAGAATTTTATAGTTGATAAAGCAGCAGCAGGGTTTGAGAGGGCTGACTCCAATTTTGAAAGAAGTTCTACTGTACTTAAAATGCTATCAAACAGCATTGCATGCTACAGAGAAATCATTTGTGAAAGGAAGTCAATAGATGCAGCAATTGATCATTGTTGTCTTTTTTTTTTTTTTTAACAGTGGCAGTATGGTTTATTAAGCTGTGCCTTAGTATAGGTGCTGGGGCTTGCCCATGGTGCTTTTAATGTACAAAGCCTGTATGTTCTGCCAATTTTTCTTGAGCAATGACACCAGGAAGTTAACAGCTAAGTGGATGTTGTACACCAGCTCATCATCTGTCATCTTCAAGTGGGCAACAGCCTCTGTCAGATACAGCACCTCCTTTCATCTGGAACTTGATCATGGACTTCACCTCATCAACTTTGGTCACCATGTTCTCATTGTGGGTCAGCAAGGAAGGGAACTTGCCAGCATTATTCAGGCCTGGGCCCAGGATTCATGGGATCTGCTTGATCACAGACTCTGGAGCCAAAAAGGCATCATACTTCTTGGCCATCTTCTTGACAAGTTTCTTATTCTTGTTGAGTTTCTTCAACACCTCAATGCCCATGTGGGAGATTATCCACAGCCTTGGCCTCATCACAATGCTGCTGGTCCCCCAAAACACATATGGAGAACTTGGGACAGAGAGTGGACTTAAGCCTGACGGTGCTGAGAAGGGTTTGTCCTTCTGAGGTCATAGTTCTTCAGGCTGATCTTTAGCTCCACCATCTCCAAAACCTTCCGGCGCTTGCACTGGTTCCCGTGCAGGACTTTCTGCACTGCCTTGTACAGGGTGTTGCGGGAGACTTTGCTGCTCATGGTGCCTCATACCGCAATAACCAGAAAAAAGCTACTGTCTTATTTTTTTAAATTGCCATAGCCACCCCAACCTTCAGCAACCTCCACTCTGATGAGTCAGCAGACATCAACCTCAAGGCAAGACCCTCCACCAGCAAAAAGATTATGACTCACTGAAGGTATCAATGATGGTTAGCATTTTTTAGCAATAAAGTATTTCTTAAATGAAGCTATATGCATTAATTTTTAGACATAAAGCTACTGCACACCTAACAGATGACAGTACAGTGTAAACGTAACTTTTATACACACTGGGAAATCAAAAAATTCTTGACTTACTTTATTGCAATATTCACTTTATTGTGGTGGTCTGGAATCAAACCCACAACCTCTCCAAGGTATGCCTGTATATCACTGGGAGCAGTGATTTTGGTATTCCTTTCATGTTATTAAAATACTATGAATATGGGTATCACTACAGGCTACGTGTATATTCATGGAAAAATTAGAAGATACATATGGAAGTTTGAAATGTTTATTGAAACAAGTACACAACCCTGAATATTTTAAAACATTACAAATAATTACAACACCTCAACTACACAATGTGTTTTATATGTATGTATGTAAATATATATATACACACATATTTAAACTTTGCTTCATCTTTCAACTTTTTATCTGTGTAAAAAGAAGAACACTTTCCTCATTCAGGAGATTTTTGATGTTGTAATAATTACCTAGAAATAAAGTGATAAGAAAATTAAAAATTATTTCCATAGGAATCATTTCCTTTTGATTAAATGTTTAGTCATCACTAAGACCTATTACAATATATAGTATCAAATTAAAAAAAAATCATCTAATGTCAAATAACTCTTATTTAATTCCATGAACTGAAAAATCCAAGGACCACCTGTGATCCAGATAAAACTTAAAACAATGTAAATTTCACATCATTTTGATAATGAATGCAAAAACAAATTAGACAAGGGTGCAGATAGGAAAAAAAATCTCCCTCTGAACCCAATCATGTTTTGGGATGTTTTTTTTTTTGCTTTTTTTAATTGAAGTATAGGTGATTTACAATGTTATATTAGTTTCAGGTATACAAGAGTGATTCAATTATTTTTATAGATGATACTCCATTTATAGTTATTATAAAATATTTTCTGTATTCCCTGTGCTATACATTACATCCTTGTATCTTACTTATTTTATACCTTGTAGTTTGTACCTCTATTCCTCTTCCCCTATCTTGCCCCTTCCCTCTACCCCTCTCCCCACTGGTAACCACTAGTTTGTTCTCTGTATCTATGAGTCTGATTCTGTTTTGTTATATTCATTTGTTTGTGTTCACAACAGTGTTGGCATATACAAAGGACTATATAAATACAGCTATTATTATTGTCTCCTTCCATTAGAATGTAAGCTCCATGAGGGCAGGGATTTTTTTATGTATCCCACACTCTTAGAGCAATGCTTGGTAGACTCTCAATCACATCTGTTGAATGAATAAATGAATGAACGAACAAATTAAAATTCCTATCTCCAAAGACTTGTGCTCTAATAGCTGATGAAGCACACTATTCTGTATGTTTAAAATAACCAACTAAAAATTGTTTGACTACATAATGTCTTTGAGATAACATAGGGGAATAATTTTCTTTCTACTCTGGATACAACGTATCTTCTATTTTTATATTCAGCAATTAGCAACTCATTCAATTTTCATGTACCAAAACACTGATATACTTATCTAATAAAAAAAATTCAAAGAAAATATGCACCAAACTTCTTTGGCATCAGTCACATCATGCTTCATTTTGACCACTGTGGCTTCCATTTTCATGGTGCTCATGAGCAACTATATAAGTATTCAACTATGCGAAAGAAAAGGTTTTTAATTATTCTTACCTGAAGGAACATAGAATGAATCCCCAGTTGTTATTACATAAGGTGTTTCGTGTAAGGTACATAAAAGGTCACCAAAGTCAACATAAAAAATCTGTAAAATTAAAAATTAAAATCTCATTTCAAATTGTAACACCACAACAACTACACTCCAAAGAAATCTGAAGTAAATGTGGTAGGCAGAATAACGGCCCTCCAAAGATATCCATGCTCTAATCTCCAGAATTTGTTATATCACATGGCAAAGGAGACCTCGAGATGGTGAGATTATCCTGGATTACCTAAATGGGCCCAATCTAATTACATAAACCTTACTTGAAAGTGGACAATTTTCCTACTGGAAGCAGACGAGAGATGAAGCAGAGGAGAAGTCAGAGAAATTTGAAGCATGAAAAGGGCTTTCACTATTGCTGGCACTGAAGATAAGAGAGCCATAAGTCAAGGAGTGTAGACTATTTCTAGACACCCCAGCCAACAGCCAGTGAGGAAACAGGAACCTCAGCCCTACAACCACGTGAAACTGAATTCTGCCAACAACCTGAATGAATTTGAAACAGATTCATTCTAAAAGCCTTCAGAGAGGAATACAGATCTCTCACCTAGATTCCAGCCTAGTGATACTCTAAACAGAGTACTCAGCCAAGCCCATCTGATTTCTAACCTACGTAGCTGTGAGATAATAAGTGAGAGTTGTTTAAATTTGTGGTAATTTGTTAAAGCAGTAATAGAAAACTAGTACAGGAAAAAACTTCTTTTGTTCTTCCTTATTATTTACCAGTTTATGAAAATTCAGAACCATTGTAAAGAATATCACTTAGCTATACTAGAAAAATAGCTAGGTTTTATGTACACCTCTTTAAAGGTTACATGCTTGGTATATGTAACTTAATCTGACTGATGAATCAGAGAGAACAAAAAGCAAAAAAAAAAAAGGACATTTAAACAAGCATCAACATTAAGAAAGTAAAAGAGGATAAATATAGTGCTCAGTCACAGAGGCTTCCATATTCAAACACAGCAAATTTTACATTTTATATATAGATAGCACCTGGCAATGACCTGTTTTTTTGACAACTAAATACAAAATGTAGGGCCTTCAAACTTTGAGATTCAAATTCTGAGATTCAGTCATCAAGAATATTTTGCCTCAGAGAATTATGCCTCCTCCTCCTTTTTCTCTTACCACTTTTGTAAAATGAGCCTAAAATACCAGAAAAACGAGAGCAGCTAGCACTTATCCAGCACTTACCCCATGCCAGCCACTGTTCTAAGCACTTCATTTTTACTCATTTAATGTATGCATCTACCAATGAGACAGTACTATTTTAATAGCTTTTTACAGATGAAGAAAATGAGGCACAGAGAAGTGTAACTTTCCAAGGTCACAATGTAAATGGAAGAGCTGGAATTTGAACTCAGGTACTTTGATTCCAGAATCCATGTTCTTAGCCACTACAATATACTCTCTCAATGGAAAAAAAGTTCTTAAAGTGGTTCTAAAGGTATTTTTATAATTTAATAAAATAAATATATTTATTACATCCAAAAAAATTTGCCTAAAAAAAGGAACACACACACTACCCAGAAAGTCAAGCATGTATTTCTAGATGTTTTTTCCTTATCTATTCAGTTTGGCTCTCTACGCACACCTCTCCCCATTTCTGCAAACATTTTACTAAGAATGCTTTTGAAATACACAAAAATAGAATGATGAACTCCCACAAATAAATATTGAACCCTGATACCCTGCTCTTTTCAAAGTCTGATTCCCCCATTCCATAGTATTTTGAAATAAATGCCCAGCATCATAAACCATCTGTAAATATTTCAATGTGTACTGAAAGACCAAAGTCCTTTTTTAAAACATGACAACACTGTTGTCACACATAAAAATAAATGAATATTTAGTGTTAAACACCCAGTCAATATTCAAATTTCCAGTTGTCTCTTCAATGTCTTATTTTTAAGGGTTTGTTTGAATTGGGATCCAAATGGGAGTCACATATGGTCAGTGCTTGATCTATTTTTTAAAGCACTCAATCTATTGAGTGGTTATCAATTTGGGGGTGATTTTGTCCCTCAGGGGACAATTGGCAATGTCTGGGAACATTTTTAATTCTCACAACTAGAGGGGTACTACTGGAATCTAGTGCGTAGAGGCCAGGGTTGTTTCTAAACCTCTTAACAATGCACAGGATAGCCTCCCTACAACAAAGAATTATTGAGTCCAAAATGTCAATAGTGCCATGGTTGAGGACCCTGATCCCTATACATTCCACGTGGTTGTCGTTTTTATTCCTTGCACCTTACTTATTAAAGAAATCAAGCAGCAAAATTTGTTTTAAAAATCTTTACACAGCTGGATTTTGCTTATTACAACACCAGGTTGTCATCTGAAGAGTCTGCTATTCTTTATTTCCTGTAAATTGGTGGTTAGATCTAAGGACTTAACTTCAGGTGGTGTTGTGTGTGGGTTTTGTTTTGTTTTTTTTTAAAGAAGGTGGGGAAGGCAAGACTACTTCATAGACAGTGTTGTATTCTTCCATCAGGAGGCACATAATGTCTGACTGTGTTCTTTTTAGATGTTAGTAGACAGTGATGCTAGAACCAATAGTTTATTGGGTGTTGTAAAATGGTAATAGTCCATTCTAACATTCATTCTTCATTTATTAATTGGACTATTTCTAAAAAGGATAAACTTCCCCTCATCTATTATTTGATTACCTAGTAGTACAGTTTATATGAGAACAGCAGAATAAATATTTAATTATTTTCCTTTACTTACCATATTTGTCAAAGTGAGTTGGCTTCCTAGAATTCTCCGACAGTGATGAATTAAGTTTTTCTTTTTGTAGTAGCCTTACAAATTCATGGATTTAGATATAATTGATGTGTATCAATCCAATGAAGTCATTCTTACTGATACTCAAGTTTTCACATCTTTGTACAGAGAGAGCATCTTCAAGTTGGATCCTGAGACCTTATGACCCAATCCTAATGGTCTTTGATAGTCTGCTATCAGGTATGATAAATATTCCAAGCTCGGTCCCAGGCCTGGAATCAGACATTTCTCTAAGGAACTCTGGTTCCTTTAAGTGTGTTGCTATTACTTTTTTGATTTTTTACCTCTGGAACAATTATTGTCTAGTTTTTCATATATTTCTACCTTGTGATCTATTTGGGTTTTTTCTCTCTTCTGGTTTTTGACTGGTCTTCCACATCACTTAACTTTAATATTTTCCATTTCTTTTTTTAAAAAAACATTTATTTATTTATTTGGCTGCATCGGGTCTTAGTTGCAGCATGTGGGATCCTTCACTGCAGTGCGCAGGCTCTTCGGTGCAATGCGCAGGCTTCTCTCTAGCTGTGGCGCGTGGGCTTAGTTGCCCCGCGGCATGTGGGATCTTAGTTCCCCAACCAGGGATTGAACCTGCATCTGCTGCATTGGAATGCAGATTCTTAACCAATATTTCCCATTTCTTAATAACCTTTTGTTTTCTAGGAGAGCTCCACAACAAACTCCCATAGTTAATTTGTTCATTCTTCTGTGGTTTGAATTTAACAAATCTACCACTGCTACGTTCTCTCTTACTCATTATCTAGACCTGAGTTTGAAAGAAAGAGTTAATGGCTTATGCTGGTTCTCCATCTTGTCCTTTTGTTTCTCAAAAGCATATATTTAAAAGTGTGCTTCATTTTTTAAAAATGTAAAAATACTCCCCTTGTTATTAAAAAAACCTTTAAGTCTAGTTTTCATTATAAAAAGTTAAAGGCAATATTTAGAAGAAACAAAAATAAACTATAATCACCTACTGACATGTTATTTTCTATAGTTCCTTCAAGGTTCTGTCATTTTCATTTTTAATTTCTACTCAGAAAAAAATAAAAAGAATTTTCTACCTTGCAGTTTCCTTAAATGTTTATCCTAAAGGTGTTCCTATATGGCTCTTCTGCAAAATAATATACTTAAATTAATATAAAAATGTTTAGTATAGCACCTGGAACATGTAAGTGCTATATAACTGATTATTATATATAATGGTTTATCTTATTACTAAGTCAAAATATAAATATAACCATTTTTTTCCTGCAGCACACATTTCAGTGGTTTCCAATTTTTGCAATTACTGTCTATGTTAAAATAAAGAGCTACATATGTTCAGCTTCCCTAGCTTTTATTTTCCTAGGAAAAAATTCTGAAATGACATTCATAGGTGAAAGTCTACAAACAGTTTTCCATTAATTTCTACTAACTCAGTAATTATAAAGTATCCTTTATTTTTAGTACGGATTCCTTTGAATGTTAGACAGGTTAAACACTTCCAAACATTTACTATTCAATATTCCTTTTTTAAAGGAATAAAGGCATTATAGCTTAATGGGTAACTACAGTTAGTTCAATGATGATATTTCATAATGCTTATTTTCATTATTAATTGTTCCTTAATGATTACACAGGGATTATCTATTACTTTAGTTAGTTTAATATGTTATATTTACTCTTTTAATACCACCTGGAGATCTATGACATTTTAAGATTGGATTAAAGAATATTTTTAAATACTTTAGATCTGGATTCAGTATAGTAGCAATAAATTATTCTTTTACTCTTATGTGTATCTTTTCCTTTCCCTGCCTTGATTTGCCCTTCTTAGTTAATATAAACTGAAGGGTCCTGATGTTCTTTCTGTTTCTCCTTTTTGGGCTTACTTTCATTTTATCAGTAAAAAGAACTGTTTTGAACCATGATTGCATAGGTTCCTGAAATGTTACTTACTGAAAGATGTACCTCAGATGTAACATTTTTTAAATGCTGGTAAAATATTAAATATTTTTAAAATCTGGTGATTTTCAAAATCTTTCATTTTCAAGTTCAAAATGCAAAAATTATCTGATATAAATACAATGTTATAGGGGTGCGTGTCTCCAATGAGAAAGAGACAGAGAGACAGACTCAGAGAAGAGAGACTCACCTTGAGTCTCATTATAACTTCAGCCAATAATACTGCTATATACAGTAATATATTCTTTAATACTTATTGAAGCAACTAGCTCCCGGTCCTCAATCTGCTGTTACACTTAATCTCAATAATCCCCTCCAGCTCTAAAATTCTAATGATTTGTTTGCAAACCTAATTTCAAGGATTCTTTTAAGTAAAGACCATTCCCTAAACTTCTGAATCTCAAGGCTACACTGCTATGCACAGAACAAGTACTTTTATACAGCCATTGGTTGACTGACTTTAAACAGATGAAAACAACTAAAAAATTATCTGTGCACTATAGTAATCATATATCATTTCTGAGGAAATAGCATTTTTAACGCTTCATCAAGTCCAACAAATCAGAGTTGTGCCAAGAGCAAAACATAAATATATGGAAAAATACACTCACCAATGTGTCTAGGCCTACATGCTGCTTTCCCTTTTCTTGATGTGGTCCTAATATCAATTTTCCAGTAGAAAAAAATGGTGTATCCAATGTTTTATATACTTTCAACTCACCATGTTCAACACAAAATTGGTATGTATCTCGTGGCCTTACAAGATCTAAGGGAAAAAAATTAATATAAGTACAAAGTAATAGCAATGACATTTCTCTGATACAGCATATACATATAGACATAAACCTGCCTCAGAAAAGATAGATGTGATTAATATCACTGACTCTGGAGCTAGAATGCCACAGGTCAGATCCTATCTCTGTCTTACAAGCTGTGTGACCATAGCCAAGTTGCTTATCCTCTCTATTTGTGCCTACATTTTCTTTTCTATAAAATGGGATAATAATACTTCAACTATGTTAGAGTTGTGAATATCAAATGACTTAAAGTGTGTGAAGTATTTAAAACACTGGCACAAAGTAAGCATTAGGTAAGTTTTGGCTATTAATAATAACAATGGTAGTATTACTATTTTTCCCATAATAGCTCAGACAGAAAACAAAATCAGCTAAGAGACAAGAAAGGATTCCTATCTTTAAAAAGTTTAACAGAGCCACAATACAAATGTATCATCATCATGTCAATAAATTCCTTTGTGCTTGCTTGACTGATTATTAAATAACAAGATTTTTATTTATTTATCAGGTAAAGCCTCTAAGTAACCGGAGTTCTAACTGTAGCTCACAAATTACTATATCACTTTTTAATTTCCCTTTTACTTACAATCTTTTCCAGACCTATAATTAATACATTTTTCTATCATCAGCTTCTGACTGTACTCCCACAGACTACAGGATATAGAAAATACATAGGCTCAAGAAACGAAAAGTGATGAATTCTTGACAACACTCACAACTTTTTTAACCTGATACAGTATAGCAATGTTTTTAGTTAAGACACTTCACTAAACAAAATTCTCTGTGCTTCTACCTCTGTTGCCAAATAAACAATCTGGAATATAGAAATAACTCTGCTACTTAAGATATCAAATGGAACCTATGTATGCCACAGTCAAAATTTTAAGTGTAAATACTGCCTCTCTGGTTTGAGATATCTGTCCTCTCACTTGGGATAAATAGTCCCAAGTACTCACTGGTACAGTCATAACAGTTGTTAAAACATTTAAATATTTCCTGTATGTATATACTCCCTGGTTGGTAAATAGCTGAGTGTCCCCTACTTAACCCCACCACTCTATAGCCCATCCCTTGGGACCTCCCATGTTGTCCTAGACACTAAATGTTTAATGCCTATTAAGTACAGGAGGAGGCTTCTAGGACCCTGTACCAGCCTTAAGGTTCAGCGTGGCATTTGTTTGGCTGACTGATGCCCTTGCTAGTCATCTCCAGAAAGGTTTTATGCCCCCGATACCAATATTGGCATCTCACAGCACCAAAGGCTGTCTAAATCCTGCCACAATCCCCATCTGGTCTCACAGTAAGAGTGTATCCGGGAGTCTGCCAGTTAACTTGCTACAGTTCCCCATGAACAGCCCCTGTCTGCTTGTGTCCTCCTGGTCAAAGAAGGCCTGGACCCTACTGGTGGAGGCAACACTCCTGATGGTAGCACTTGTATCACAGAGGACAAATGCATGGTACTGTATGTACCCTGGAGGTTGTCTGCCATCAATTCCCCTAGTGTAGTCCTCATACAGGCTGCTTATTTGAATTAGACTCTCTACTAGACTTTGGCTCTGAAAGATCTGGGGAGAGAAAGGGAAAGCAGACAAGCCAGACTTCAAACAAACAGTTTGTCCTTACTAGTTGTTAAATTAAGTATTCTCAATATCAACCCTGATCTTACCCATAAGAATAATCTCTCGTGTTTCTGGGTCTTTTACCCTCGTTGGCTGCAAAGGATCTCCCAGAGGTGTATTCAGATTTACCATGAATTTATTCTCTGTAAAAGAAATACCACTGAAATACTAACTACTTAGTTAAAATTCTTTTCCATTAAAAAAAATCTAGTATGAAATAGAGCTATGGACAAGTTGTAAAGGAAAACTGCCAGAGGCATATCTTTTTTCCTGTTTATCAATGACCACTTTGATAAACAAAAATTCAAAAATCACAATGATTTACCACAGAGGCAAACATCCTAAACTTCTTATTTTCTGACAACTTTTGAACTCTTGCATCATCAAGAAGTTAAATGGTGTTTTGCATATTCTCTAAGAGAGCTGAAGTATATAATACCCTTTAAAAAGAATTCTTTAAAATGTTTATTTTAACCATAATTCGAGCATGGGAAAGATAAGCTTCATTTGAGAGGGCAATTTACTCAGGTGGAAATGTTTTACACGCTGCTATTAATGATTTTTTTAAAAGAATAAAATTAGTTTACTTTCAAAATCTGAAAAAAAAAAGGGGACGTTAAAAAGATAATTCACCCTGAAGTAGTAGTATATCTGAAGCTTTTAGAGATATATTTCAAAATTTGCAAAGAGCTATTTCTCAAAGCACTGTTATTTAAAATAAGGAATAAGTTCATACTTCTTTCATCATTATCAAGACAGATCCTTTTCCTATTAACTATTGTATTGACTCTTCCCAAGTTTCCTTTTGCTTTCCTTTTAGATGATACTTTGTCTGGGGACAGTATTCCACCAATCACAAATCCTCCTGAAATTTAACCAAAAAAAAAAAAAAAAGGTAAATTATCATACCTGGCAAAGTGAAAATCTTGAAACAAAACTCATTAAATTAATACAGCACATTTCCTTTCAAAGTACCAAAGAATATTAGTTTTACCACACTCTACAGTTAAAAATTCAAACAACACAAATAGCAACCAATTTCACTTATGTCTCTAACTGTCCTAAATCTAGAAGCACTGATGAAACACGACTGAATGATCTCTGTTGCTTGAAATCAAGTCATCAGTGGAAGTGTAAAAAACAAAGACCACAAAGATCAGCAATGAACTATTTATAGTAATCCACATCAGTTTAGTCCTTTGGCTCAGAAATATACATCAAAAGAAAGGAAATAACTTTAAGATAACACTCACTATACTTTCTTTCCCACCCTCTACAATTTTTGTAGAAAAATATAAGAAAACGGAATGAGAATAATAATGGGGAATACTTAATCTTTGACAGTTATAATTTTCTCATGTTCTGATCTAATGCTTCATTTTATGCAATTAAAAACCTTGCTAGGTAGTATAAAAATAATAACACTCTATCAAGCCACATGCTCACCTCAAATTGCTACCAAAAAGAAAACAAATCAGCATCTCTATAGTAATCAGAGAAATCTGGACTTGAATCTATTCTTGTCACATTTTTGGAGGATGATGATTAAATAAGGTAATGTATGTAAATACATAAGACAGTACTTGGCACGTAATGTACCTAAATAAATTGTAGCAATTATCATTATTATTATTTTGAGACACTAAAGCATAAATTTTACCAGATGGCCTTCCTTGATAATCTATTCGCTCCCCTCGCCAGTATTCCAAAGGTTTTGATCGTGTTCTCACGGTCCTGCGAACATTTGGTGTGTTGGAGGGCAATACTGTAAAAAGACATCAGACAAAAAATGCATATATATGTTTAGTTGGATGATACTCTGCAGTGAAAAGATTGATATTACTTTCTAGAACACAAATGCTTCTAGACAAAACACTAGAAAAACAAATTTTAAGACATATTTGTGCTATTAAAGAAATGCCAAGCTACTAGATTGGAAAAGATTTAAAAACATGGTAACATTCATGGTTAATGATGTTAAAGGTACACTGGAATTCTCATATATTGTAGGTGGAAATGTAAACTGATTGATGACAATTTGACAATACCTATAATTGTAATACTCTTTGACGTAGAAATTTCATTTTTAGAAAATGAGTTTGCAAAATATTCACAAAAATGGGCAAAGATATAGGTGTTAAGAACATTCATGGCAGTACTGTTCATAATAGAAACAGACAAGAAAAAGCAAAAAGCAAACTGAAAGCCACCTAAATGCTCCACAATAGGAAATTTATAAATCAGGGGTGGTTATGTATACATGTGTTTGTGTGTATACACACGTATCTACTCATTTTATCTGAACAATGCAAAGTTCTATATACTAAGTTTGTTGGCTACATAATCAACTTCCTATGTTTGTTCTTACTTCTGGTTTGCTGGAGTTGTCCAATTCTGAAAGTGGTTTAACAAAATCTCCCAGTCTAACTCTATTGTTAAAATTAAAATCTCCTTGCTTTTTCTTAGTTTTTTTCCTTTATACATTTTAGTTGCTAGGTTGTTTGGTACATAATAGTTTATGATTTTTCTATCGTCTTCATAAAGTGCTAATTTTATTATTACAAGTCCTTCATCCTGTTCGCACTTTTAACCTTAAATTTCAATTCACCTAATATTAAAAATACACTACTATTTTCTTTCTGTTTATATTAGCCTACTTAATTCTTTGATAATCTTCTATTTTAAAACCTGTTTTAAGTGTTTCTTATAAACACATAAGTAAGTTTGTATTGTTTACCCAAATCTGATAGTCTCTATCTTACTAGAGGAATTCAATCCATTCACACTTATTTAGTATAACAAGTAATATACATCTATTTATTTCTTCCATTTTACTTTATATTTACAGGTTATTTTACATCAGTGATTCTTTTTTTCTCTCATTCTCACTGGTTTAGTCAGAATACCATTTCTTCCCCCACACCCCAAACCTTGGTCATTTCAAAGTTTACTGTGCTTTTTCACTCTAATATTGGTTACCTTCCCATTCCTGACACTCAACAGTCATACTCATTTCTCCATCATTATATTAAAAACTATATCCCCTACCAAGATGTTATCTTCTCCTTTTTCTCATTTAGTAAAATGAAACTTTTAGACTACTTTTATTACCCCTCTTCCACTCCTACTCTCCTCCCCACCACACCAAGTTTTGTTAAGATAGTGTGGATTTCAAGCTATCATTGCAAAAATCCTTACTTAGTACTTATAAATCCCCAATCATATTAGCACTAAGTAGTAGACACATCCTAAGGTGTGAGCAATGAGACACACCTTTATATAATCCCCTTCCCTAGGATACATGTGGAACCTATGACACACTCAACAGAATATGGCAAAAGCAATGGGAAGTCACTTCTGTGATTACATCATGATTATACATACAAGACACTATCTAGCAGAAGGAGAGAAAAATTCTTCCTTGCTCACTTTGGAGAAGCAAGCTGCCATACTGTTAAGGGTCTACGAAAAGGGTCATGCGACAAGGAACTGCAGGTGACCCCTAGAATTCAAGAGTAGTGGCCCATGGCTCACAGCCACCAAGAAAACATGTACCTCAGTCCTACAATTCCAAGGAACTGAATTCTGCTAATAACTACATGAGCTTGTGGTGGTTAACAGGACCTAGAGCCTCCGGTAAGACCATGGCCCAGGCTGAAACTTTCAACTGCAGCCTGTGAAACCCTTGAACAGAGGACCCAGCTAATTTGTGCCTGAGCTCCTGACCCACGGAAACCAAGGGATAATAATGTGTGTTGTCTAAACAACTAAATTTGTAGTAATCTGGTACACAGCAACAGAAAACAAATATACATTGTTTAAATTTAACCACATATATTGAGAATCATTCCTCAGCACTGTTTCCTCTCTTTGAACTCAGTTCTGACTTATATGATACTTGGTTAGATTACCTTACATGCATATTTTACAGAGGATGCTAAACTTAATCTTGCATTATCTGCAAAATAAATTCAGTTATCAGAAAGATATCCTGGCTAGTTAAAACAAAGGATTTTAATACATTTCTTTTTTTTTTACCATCTTTATTGGAGTATAACTGCTTTACAATGTTGTGTTAGTACCTACTGTATAACAAGGTGAATTAGCTATATGTATACATATATCCCCATATCCCCTCCCTCTTGCGCCTCCCTCCCACCCTCCCTATCCCACCCATCAAGGTGTTCACAAAGCACTGAGCTGATCTCGCTGTGCTATGCAGCTGCTTCCCACTAGCTATCTATTTTACATTTCGTAGTGTATATATGTTAATGTTACTCTCTCACTTCGTCCCAGCTTACCCTTCTCCCTCCCCGTGTCCTCAAGTCCATTCTCTATGTCTGCGTCAATATTCCTGTCCTGCCTCTAGGTTCATCAAAATCATTTTTTTTTTAGATTCAATATATGTGTGTTAGCATACGGTATTTGTTTTTCTCTTTCTGACTTACTTCATTCTGTATGACAGACTCTAAGTCCATCCACCTCACTACAAATAACTCAATTTCATTTCTTTTTATGGCTGAGTAATATTCCATTGTGTGTATGTGTATATATATATATATATATATATATATATATATATATGCCACATCTTCTTTATCCGTTCATCTCTTGATGGACACTTAGGTTGCTTCCATATCCTGGCTATTGTAAATAGTGCAGCAATGAACACTGTGGTACATGACTCTTTTTGAATTGTGGTTTTCTCAGGTATGTGACCAGTAGTGGGATTGCTGGGTCATATGGTAGTTCTACTTTTAGTTTTTTAAGGAACCTCCATTCTGTTCACGATAGTGGCTGTATCAATTTACACTCCCACCAACAGTGCAAGAGGGTTCCCTTTTCTCCACACCCTCTCCAGCATTTTATGTTTGTAGATTTTGTGATGATGGCCATTCTGACTGGTGTGAGGTGATATCTCATTGTAGTTTTGATTTGCATTTCTCTAATGATTAGTGATGTTGGGCATCTTTCCACGTGTTTGTTGGCAATCTGTATATCTTATTTGGAGAAATATCCATTTAGGTCTTCTGCCCATTTTTGGACTGGGTTTTTTGTTGATATTGAGCTGCATGAGCTGCTTGTATATTTTGGAGATTAATCCTTTGTCAGTTGCTTCGTTTGCAAATATTTTCTCCCATTCTTAGGATTGTCTTTTCGTCTGGTTTATGGTTTCCTTTGCTGTGCAAAAGCTTTTAAGTTTCATTAGGTCCAATTGTTTATTTTTGTTTTCATTCCCTTTACTCTAGGAGGTGGGTCAAAAAGGATCTTGCTGTGATTTTTGTCATGGAATGTTCTGTCTATGTTTTCCTCTAAGAGTTTTACAGTGTCTGGCCTTACATTTAGGCCTGTAATCCATTTTGAGTTTATTTTTGTGTATGGTGTTAGGAAGTGTTCTAATATCATTCTTTTACACGTAGCTGTCCAGTTTTCCCAGCACCACTTATTGAAGAGGCTGTCTTTTCTCCACTGTATATTCTTGCCTCCTTTATCAAAGATAAGGTGACCATATGTGCATGGCTTTACCTCTGGGCCTTCTATCCTGTTCCATTGATCTATATTTCTGTTTTTGTGCCAGTACCATACTGCCTTGATTACTGTACCTTTGTAGTGCAGTCTGAAGTCCGGGAGCCTGATTCCTCCAGCTCTGTTTTTCTTTCTCAAGATTGCTTTGGCTATTCGGGGTCTTTTGTGTTTCCATACAAATTGTGAAATATTTTGTTCTGGTTCTGTGAAAAATGCCATTGGTAGTTTCACAGGGATTGCACTGAATCTGTAGACTGCTTTGCGTAGTACAGTCATTTTCACAATGTTGATTCTTCCGACCCAAGAACATGATATATCTCTCCATCTGTTTGTATCATCTTTAATTTCTTTCATTAGTGTCTTATATTTTTCTGCACACAGGTCTTTTGTATCCTTAGGTAGGTTTATTCCTAGGTATTTTATTCTTTTTGTTGCAACGGTAAATTGGAGTGTTTCCTTCTCTTTCAGATTTTTCATCATCAGTGTTTAGGAAAACAGGAGATTTCTGTGCATTAATTTTGTATCTTGCTACTCTACCAAATTCATTGATTAGCTCTAGTAGTTTTCTGGTAGCATCTTTAGGATTCTCTGTGTATAGTATCATATCATCTGCAAACAGTGACAGTTTTACTACTTCTTTTCCACTTTGGATTCCTTTTATTTCTTTTTCTTCTCTGATGGCTGTGGCTAAAGCTTACAAAACTACGTTGAATAACAGTGGTGAGAGTGGGCAACCTTGTCTTGTTCCTGATCTTAGAGGACATGTTTTCAGTTTTTCACCATTGAGAACGATGTTGGCTGTGGATTTGTCATATACAGCTTTTATTATGTTGAGGTTGGTTCCCTCTATGCCTACTTTCCGGAGAGTTTTTGCATAAATGGGTGTTTAATTTTGTCAAAAGCTTTTTCTTCATCTATTGAGATGATCACATGCTTTTATCATTCAGTTTGTTAATATGGTGTATCACATTGATTGATTTGCGTATACTGAAGAATCCTTGCATTCCTGGGGTAAACCCCACTTGATCACAGTGTATGATCCTTTTAATATGCTGTTGGATTCTGTTTGCTAGTATTTTGTTGAGGATCTTTGCATCTATGTTCATCAGAGATATTGGCCTGTAGTTTTCTTTTTTTGTGACATCTTTGGTTTTGGCATCAGGGTGACAGTAGCTTTGTAGAATGAGTTTGGGAGTATTCCTCCCTCTGCTATATTTTGGAAGAGTCTGAGAAGGATGGGTGTTAGCTCTTATCTAAATGATTGATATAATTTGCCTGTGAATCCATCTGATCCTGGGCTGTTTATTGGAAGATTGTTAATCACAGTTTCAATTTCAGTGCTTGTGATTGGTCTGTTTATATTTTCTATTTCTTCCTGGTTCAGTTTCGGAAGGTTGTACTTTTCTAAGAATGTGTCCATTTCTTCCAGGTTGTCCATTTTATTGGCATAGAGTTGCTTGTAGTAATCTCTCATGATCCTTTGTATTTCTGCAGTGTCAGCTGTTACTTCTCCGTTTTCATCCCTAATTCTGTTGATTTGAGTCTTCTTTTTTCTTCGTAAGTCTGGCTAATGGTTTATCAATTTTGTTTATCTTCTCAAAGAACCAGCTTTTAGTTTTATTGATCTTTGCTATCGTTTCTTTCATTTCTTTTTCACTTATTTCTGATCTGATCTTTATGAATTCTTTCCTTCTGCTAACTTTGGGTTTTTTTGTCCTTCTTTCTCTAATTGCTTTAGGTGTAAGGTTAGGTTGTTTATTTGAGATGTTTCTTGTTTCTTGAGGTAGGATTGTATTGCTATAAACTTCCCTCGTAGAACTGCTTTTACTGTATCCCACAGGTTTTGGGTCGTCGTGTTTCCATTGTCATTTGTTTCTAGGTATTTTTTGATTTCCTCTTTGATTTCTTCAGTGACCTCTTGGTTATTTAGCGTATTGTTTAGCCTCCATGTGTTTGTATATTTTACAGTTTTTTTTCCTGTAAATGATATCTAGTCTCACAGCCTTGTGATGAGAAAAGATACTTGATACAATTTCAATTTTCTTAAATTTACCAAGGCTTGATTTGTGACCCAACATATGGTCTATCCTGGAGAATGTTCCATGAGCACTTGAGAAGAAAGTGTATTCTGTTGTTTTTGGATGGAATGTCCTATAAATATCAATTAAGTCAATCTTGTTTATTGTGTCATTTAAAGCTTCTGTTTCCTTATTTATTTTCATTTTGGATAATCTGTCCATTGGTGAAAGTGGGGTGTTAAAGTCCCCTACTATGATTGTGTTACTGTCAATTTCCCCTTTTATGGCTGTTAGCATTTGCCTTATGTATTGAGGAGCTCCTATGTTGGGTGCATATATAGTTACAACTGTTTCATCTTCTTCTTGGATTGATGCCTTGATCATTCTGTAGTGTCCTTCTTTGTCTCCTGTAATAGTCTTTATTTTGAAGTCTGTTTTGATATGAGAATTGCTACTCCAGCTTTCTTTTGATTTCCATTTGCATGGAATATCTTCTTCCATCCCCTCACTTTGTCTGTATGTGTCCATAGGTCTGAAGTGGGTCTCTTGTAGACAGCATATATATGGGTATTGTTTTTGTATCCATTCAGCCAGTCTGTGTCTTTTGGTGGGAGCATTTAATCCATTTACATTTAAGGTAATTATCGATATGTATGTTCCTATGACCATTTTCTTAATTGTTGTGGGTTTGTTTTTGTAGGTCTTTTCCTTCTCTTGTGTTTCCTGCCTAGAGAAGTTCCTTTAGCATTTGTTGTAAAGCTGGTTTGGTGGTGCTGAATTCTCATAACTTTTGCTTAGCTGTAAAGGTTTTAATTTCTCCATCGAATCTGAATTAGATCCTTGCTGGGTAGAGTAATCTTGGTTGTAGGTTTTTCCCTTTCATCACTTTAAATATGTCCTGCCACTCCCTTCTGGCTTGCAGAGTTTCTGCTGAAAGATCAGCTATTAACTTTATGGGGATTCCCTTGTATGTTATTTGCTGCTTTTCCCTTGCTGCTTTTAATACTTTTTCTTTGTATTTAATTTTTGATAGTTTGATTAATATGCGTCTTGGCGTGTTTCTCTTTGGGTTTATCCTGTATGGTACTCTCTGTGCTTCCTGGACTTGATTGACTATTTCCTTTCTCATGTTAGGGAAGTTTACAACTATAGTCTCTTCAAATATTTTCTCAGACCCTTTCTTTTTCTCTTCTTCTTCTGGGACCCCTATAATTTGAATGTTGGTGTGTTTAATGTTGTCCCAGAGGTCTCTGAGACTGTCCTCAATTCTTTTCATTCTTTTTTCTTTATTATGCTCCCTGACAGCTATTTCCACCATTTTATCTTCTAGCTCACTTGTCTGTTTTTCTGTCTCAGTTATTCTGCTACTGATTCCTTCTACAGTATTTTTAATTTCAGTAATTGTGTTGTTCGTTACTGTTTGTTTGCTCTTTAGTTCTTCTAGATCCTTGTTAAATGTTTCTTGCATTTTCTCCATTCTGTTTCCAAGATTTTAGATCATCTTTACTATCATTACTCTGAATTCTTTTTCAGGTAGACTGCCTATTTCCTCTTCATTTGTTTGGTTTGGTGGGTTTTTACCTTGCTCCTACATCTGTAACATACTTTTTTGTCGTTTTTTTTTTTTTTTTGATGGGTGGGGCTGTATTCCTGTCTTACTGGTTGTTTGGCCTGAGACGTCCAGCACTGGAGTTTGCAGGCAGTTGGATAGAGCCAGGTCTTGGTGCTGAGATGAGGACCTCTGGGATGCCTCACTCCGATTGATATTCCGTGGGGGCTGAGGTTCTCTGTTAGTCCAGCGATTTTGACTTGCAGCTCCCACCACAGGAGCTCGGGCATGACCTCTGGCCTGATGACCAAGATCCCACAAGCTTCCTGGTGCATATAAAAAAGAAAGAAAGAAAGAAAAAAGGAGCAGTACAATATCAAAGAATAAAAAACAAAATAAAATTAGAAAGATAAAAAATATATCAGGAAAAATAAAACTATAATCGAAACAACCAGTCGCTGGGGGTTCATCCTGTCCCCTTAGGTGTCCGTGGTCCCCCACCGGTGCCTGGTAGGTGCCCTAGTTGTGAGGAGACATGAATTCCACATGCTCCTAGTATGCCATCTTGACCACGCCCGCCTCTGTAATACATTTCTGAAAGTAGGCTATATATATTATTTTATTCTTCCAGAGTTACATACATGAGTTGTGGTAGTCAGGTTTTGTGTTTTTTTTTTCTCCTTTATATGTAACTTTTCTGTCTGGAAGCTTTCCTCTATCCTTGAAATTCAGGAATTTTATTCACTTATGTTTAGAGATGTATCTTTTTCATTAATTCTCTCTGGCAGTTGGTAAACTTTCTCAAATTGCAGATCAAGCCTATCTTTACTCCAGGGAAGTTTTAACTAGTACTTTCTTTAACTGTTTTCATTCCTCCATCTGTTTCTTTTTTCTGGAAATCCTGTTATTTGCATGTTTTATCTGCTGTCTCCATGTTATTTCCACTGTGTATTTTTTTCTTCATCGTTTCCATCTTTTTTTATATTTCTGTTCTGATGAATTTCTTCAATGTCAATACCAGCTACTAATTCAGCTCTCAACAGAAAATATCTTTCAGTTCATGTACTGACTTTTTAAACTGAAAAATTATGCTTTAGCAACCAGAAAGCCTTCTATGATATAACTAGATCTCTGACAGTACTCTTATTTCCTTCATTGTTAAAATTGTTATCCATCTACTACAACGGTTCTAGCACACCAGAAGCTGCCTACTGTTGCTAGGCATAATTCTTGATTTTGCTCTCTTGGGTTGCTGGAGCCCCTGCTCAGGGACACTTTTATTTCTCTTTGCCTACTCTGACTCTAGGCATATTCCACTCCAAGACAAGCATTAAGCACCGAGAAGTATAGCAGTCTCTCTTCACATGGGTCTACAAAGTACTAACTGACAAGATGTGAGGTTTTGGTTGAAGCAATTAGAAAAAGCTTCATTCCGACAGGTTCTCTTCAGGTACAAGTGTAGAAGCCTCAAGTATAGGGAGAGAAATAAAAAGTCACTCCAGTTCCACAAAGGTGAGAGGTCCCATGAATCTTGACCGGCAAACATCTTTTTGAAAACCATAGTTTTAATCCTCATGTGAGCCTCTCCGTGGGTTCCTTAGCTCCCAGCTTACTTATCCTAGTTACTGCTTTGTTTAGGTGTGAACTGGAAAAAACGGGAGAAGTTGTCAGGGATGCCATCTACCTAGCAGTTACATTTTATAGAATTCTCCACCCTAGGTTCTTAGCTTATCAGCTCCCTACTATAGAGCAATGAGTGAGAGGATTACAGGCTTCATAAATGGACAATAAAGAAACTCAGTGGCCTGTGATGATTTACCATGAAATTCATGAAAACTAAATACAAGTTTTACTTTCTCTAACAATTAATCCAAATAATATTTTCCCCCTGCCTGAGAAAAAATTAAGTTATATTTAGAAATAAAGGTTTTATAATATGAAAATATTAAGAGAAAAGTAATCTTACCTAATTTGTGATGCACCTTGTTCTCTGGTGTTGAGTTAGACCTTTTTACTCTTGAATCATCTGCAAATTGCAGAAGCAATATCATGAGCAATGGCCGCTAATTTCATGTTGAGTTAAAAGTGTGTTACTCGGTCAACTTCAGTATAAATATTTTAAAATAAAATTCAACCTGACAATACATTTTTTTTTCTTAGAAAATAATAGTTCTTTACTTGGATACATACTCCTTTTTTTTTTTTATAACATCTTTATTGGAGTATAATTGCTTTACAATGTTGTGTTAGTTTCTGCTATATAACAAAGTGAGTCAGCTATATGCATACATATATCCCCATATCCCCTCCCTCTTGTGTCTGCCTCCCACCCTCCTTATCCCACCCATCTAGGTGGTCAAAAAGCACTGAGCTGATCTCGCTGTGCTATGCAGCTGCTTCCCACTAGCTATCTATTTTACATTTCGTAGTATATATATGTCAATGTTACTCTCTCACTTCGTCCCAGCTTACCCTTCTCCCTCCCTATGTCCTCAAGTCCATTCTCTACGTCTGTGTCTTTATTCCTGTCCTGCCCCTAGGTTTATCAGAACCATTTTTTTTTTTTTAGATTCAATGTATATGTGTTAGCATACGGTATTTGTTTCTCTCTTTCTGACTCACTTCACTCTGTAGGACAGACTCTAGGTCCATCCACCTCACCACAAATAACTCAATTTCGTTTCTTTTTATGGCTGAGGAATATTCCATTGTATACATGTGCCACATCTTCTTTATCCATTCATGTCAACCTGACAATACATTTTATTACTCCCTTTGCTTTTCACTGCTGAGAAACGAAGGCTAGTGAAAAACAGTATGTCTCTAGATTTTGCTACAGTGAGTATAACTGACGACGATAACAGTTACAAGTAACAAAAAACAAACAGGTTTTCTATTGCTTGTGAACTTTAAGTGAAATAAGCCACTGGTGGATAAAAATGCAAGGTGTGATAATGAATAATTACTGTGTTGATAATGTAATCTATGATTCTTAAAGTTGTAAATAGTGCAACTGTACTGAATTTACTTAGCAGTGTGACAATTAGGTCAAGAGTTCTCAACTTTAGTGTGATAAATAGCATCTAAACATAGCAACCATCAATTCTTTCCCTTCCTATGCACAAACGCTGTTCTTTATCAAGAGGCCAAGTTTAATTGCCTTCTCCTTGAATCACCACTGGCCTTAGTGAGTTGCTTGACTAATGGAATGCGCAGAAATGACATTCTGGGACTTTGAAAGCTAATTCCTCAGAAGACATGCAGGTGCCACCTGGATCTCTTGGAACTTCAGTCTGAGGAAAGAAAGTCATCATTATGAAGACTGATTACCCCAAGACTGCCATGCTGTGAGGAAACCCAAGATAACCAAGTGGAAAGGCCATGTGGAGGAAAAGAGATGCCTGGCCAGCCCCCAATTATTTCAGCCACCCTGGCAGGGTACCAAATATATGAGTAAATAAGTCACCGTGGATTTCCAGTCCAGCTGATATTTCAAAAGACTCCAGCCCCAGCGGCTTGCATCTAACTACAAATGCATGAGAAAGCCAAAATGAGAACTGCCCAGCTAATAAGCTAAGTCAACCCACAGAACCATAAGAGATAAATCGACTGTTGTATTAAGCCACTAAGTTTGGGATGGTAAGTTATGCAGCAATATGAAACTAGAACACTTAATATCCATGAACCACCTTAGATTTTTGATACAATTTTGTGTGTAATATACATTTCCTGAAAAGCAGGTCTAAGTTTTCATTACATTCTCAGCTAAAGAGTAGAAGGTTTCTTTTTTGGGATCATGAAAGTATTCTAAAGTTTACTGTGGTGATAATTATAAACTACTGAATTATATACTATAAATGGGTTAATTTTATGGTATGTGAAGTACATCCCAATAAAGCTATTCCAAAAAAAAAAAAAAAATACAATTTCCCTTGTACTTCCCACTGTAACAAGTAGAGGGCTAGTCGTTCTTGGAAACTTTCCTATAGCAGTGGGCTCTGGAGGGAACTGTTGGAGCCGAGAGAAGGAACAAAGCAAATGAGTAAATAGACTGAGGATAATGGGAGCCAGGCTTCTCACTATCCTTGAGAAAGGGTTTATTAAAATGAAAAAGGGAAAGTCGAACATGTTGGACTGGAGTTGGAGGTACCGATGTGAACTCATGGTTTCTAAATACAGACACAACTCAGAGATATTGAGAGTTTGGTTCCAGACCACTGCAATAAAACAAGTTTGGCAATAAAGTGAGTCACATGAATATTTTTGTTTCCCAATACATATAAAAGTTATGTTTACACTATAGTCTGTTAAGTGTGCAAAAGCATTATGCCTAAAAATCAATGTATCTTAAATATTTTACTGCTAAAAAATGTTACATATCATCTGCGCCTTCTGCAAGTCGTAATTTTTTTTTACAATAGTAACAAAGATCACTGATCACAGATTACCATAATATAATAATAATGAAATATTGTGTGAATTACCAAAATGTGACACAGAGATACTAAGTGAGCAAATGCCATTGGAAAATGGTGCCAAGTGACTTGTTTGATCAGGGCTGCCTGCCACAAAACTTCAATTTGTAAAAAATGCAAAATCTGTGACACACATTAAAGCAAAGAGCAATAAAGCAAGGGATGCCTGAATAAATACAGAAAGAAGATACAGATGCTTGTGTATGTACAGTGCACATATATATGTATGTGTGTGTTTATCTATTTCCTATCTCAGCCCACTGAGAGAACCTAAAAGCAGTGATATCCCAGTAACAATGAGTACACCAAGCACCCGGATCTAAGTTTCTAAATGTCATCCCTCCACTAGGTTCCTTTGGAGAAATAACTGATTCCAGAGTAGGAGCAGGGGAAGGAGCCTAGAACATCTTCTGCCAAAAAATAAGACAGTATTCAAAAAATGACAGAAACATGACAAAAGGTCTCAGGAACCAGTTGAAAGGATATCTCCTCCTGGCCAAATCTGGCACAATTTGAGTATCAGAATAAATGATAAAGATTATAACCCAGTGAATAAAATAAGAACCCAGTAGTAGTCCATAATAATATAGATAAATGAATAATCAATAAATAAATGGGGAAGGAGTAAGTAAAACTATTTCTTATAGAATGCCAACTAATTAATAGAGAAGAAATTAGGGAAATAGAAAATAGTAATTTGGTACCACCATTAGTGGATTCAGGTGGGAATATTCAAAAGATGCTAATATTGGTGCAGAGGTTTGAAAAGGAACAAGTTATTAAAATAGGATATCGTTCCACAAAATACTTATCAATTACCAAAGAGAAAAACCCTGAGTGGAGAAACCTGGCAGACAATAACTTGAACAGGTGATGAAGATTAAAATCACTAGTAGAGGGGCTTCCCTGGTGACACAGTGGTTAAGAATCCACCTGCCAATGCAGGGGACACTGGTTCGAGCCCTGGTCTGGGAAGATCCCACATGCCGCGGGGCAACTAAGCCCGTGTGCCACAGCTACTGAAGCCCGCACACCTAGAGCCCATGCTCTGAAACAAGAGAAGCCACCGCAATGAGAAGCCTGCACACCGCAATGAAGAGTAGCTTCCACTCACTGCAACTAGAGAAAGCTAGCACGCAGCAACAAAGACCCAACACAGCCAAAAATAAATAAATAAAATAAATTTATTTTAAAATTAAATAAATAAATAAATAAAATCACTAGCAGAAGATGAATCAGCACTGTGTGCCTCCTAATGTGATGCACAAAGAACACAGCATCATCTCTGTAGTATTTCTGTCAAATATGCATGGCTCGCATCTGATCATGAGGAAATATTACAGACACCCAGGTTGAAGGTCATTCTAAAGAATGAAAAGCTTGTACTCTTTAAAAAAGTGTCAAGGTCAGGAAAGTTAGAAGAAGACTAAAGAACTATTCCTTACTGAAGGAAACTGAAGGGACATGAGACCCAAACACAATCCATGATCCTAGATTGGATCCTGAACCAGAGAGAAAAAGGAACACTGATGGAACTGCTGGTGAAATCTGCATGGAGTCAGTGAAGGAAGACTAGTGTTATATTAATGCTGATTTCCTGACGTGGATGGATGAAGAGTGATTATGTTCTTGTCTTGCATCATGTCTGCACATACTCACACATAATAATATGTATGCGACTTTCACTCGAACAGTCCAAAAAAAAGACTAACAAACATGTATAAACATTTATGTAGAGACGGCAGGGAGGGAAATGAAACAAATATTGTAAAATGTTGACAATTATGGAAACTGGATGAAGGGGATATGGTATTTGAGTAAATTTAAAATTATTTCCCAGAAAAGTATAAAACAAAACAAAGCAAAACACAGAGACAACTCCAGAATTTCAAAGACTAACAAAGCCTAATAAGCATGAAAATGGAAGAAACAGGTTATTTACAAAGGAAAAAAGAAGTAAGGCTGGCTTACAATATCTACTCATAAGCATTAGCTACCATGAGATAAAAGAGCAATAGCCAAATAGTTTAAAGGAAAAAAAGATTGTGACTCAAAAGACTTTTACTATTTGACTAGTTGTTCATTGTGATAAAAAAGAAAGTTCCTGAGTCCTTGCTAGCATATGTGAGACTATCTACCAACTTTACAAAGAAGTAACAAAGCATATCTGTTAAACATTTATTAAAGGAAAAAAATACTAACAGAGCAAATCAAAAATAAAAATTCAATCATGCTGTTTGAAGCCACTCTGCTTTAGTTTGGTAAAAAAAAGGTTAAGTAAAAGGAAGAAAAGAAATATAAGAAACAACAACAAACCAAAAGAAAGCAGGGAGTCACAATGTTAATATTAGACAAAAAAAGACTACAAAGTAAAAGCGTTGTAACATGATCAAGAAGGTAAATTTGACCAAAACAGGTACATTCCATATGCAAACTTACATGCTCAGTAAGAGCGCTGAAATGTACATAGTAAAGACTGCAGGAAATAGGAGAGACAGACCACTGCAAAGCAAACACTTTACTTCAACTCTGGCAGCCCTTAACAGACCTCACAAACGATAAGGATACAAAGGATAAGAATAATATGAAACACAGAATGTCCAAATCTAAGATTCTGTTCTTTTCCCCCAAATCTGCCCTTCTCTAGTAGTCTCCAAATCAAGAAATGACAATGCCATTCTTCCAGGTGCTCAGGCCAAAAACTTTAAAGTCCATTATCCTTGACACCTCACTTTCTTTTACACCCTACATCCCATCCATCAGGAAATCATGTTGACTCTACCAACAAAAAAAACACAAAATCCTACTACTGCTCTCCACCTTCCGCTGCTAACCCCCTACTCCAAGCTACCACCTCACAAAGGGATTACTAATGTCTCGCCAACTGGTCTCCCTGCTTCCAACCTTACACCTGCCCCCTTCAAACTTACCAGTCCACCCCTAATGTGTATTCTACAGCAGCCGCAATGATTCTGTTTATAGGTTAGTCATGTCTCTCCTCTGCTCAAAATCCTCCAATGGCTTCCCATCTCTCTCAGTAAAGCCCGAAATCCTTATAGTAGCCTTTAACATCCTATATGATCTTTCATTCTTGTTAGCTCTGTCACATCATCTCCTACTACCCTCTCCCTCTCTTCCTCAACTCCAGCCTTCCCAGCCTCCTTGGTGTTTCTTGATCAAAACCTTTGCCCTTATCTTCCCTCTGCATGAGGCACTATTTCCCCATACAGCTGCATGATTTGATTTCTCACCTCTCTCATATCTTTGCTCAAATTATCACTTCTTCAGTAAGACCTTTTCTGCCCATCTACCTAAAAATGTAACTCCCATTTCCCACTCTAAAAATCCCTGCTTTATTTTTCTACTCTCAACATCCAACAAACCACAAGTTTTGATATCTTTTTCCCTTAGAAGAATGCACAGTAAGTATTCCATAATATTCCATAAATATTTAAGAATTTCATAAATATTCAAAGTATATTAAAAACATATACCCACCTACATTAACAAAATGAGTGTATATATATTTTTAATCCATATCTGTACACAAAAAGTAATATTCTCTTTTTCAAGCATCCATGGAAGAATTATAAAATTCTTCCATGAATTTTATGTGTTCTAAGCATACTCTAGAACACAAAGAAAATTCAAAGAATTAATAATACAGGGCAAAGTTATCAAGAACAATGAAATGAAACTATAAATTATTAACAAAAGAACAAAACAAAACACAACTTCTTAGGATAACAGCCAACAGTGCATAACTAACATATACCGGGTATTAAAACTAAGCAAAGAATGTGTATTCATCTTTATATCAATCTATGCAATTAGAATTGATATCGCCAGTTTACCAATAAGGAAGTTGAAGCTAAGAACACTGAAATTTCTTACTCAAGATAACATAGCTAATAAGTGGTAAAGCTAGATTCAATCCCAGGTTCCTGACTCTGGAGACCAAACTCTTGACTAATGTACTCTTTTAAATAACACCTGGGTCAAAGAAAAATCACCAATATAATTCAGAGTGTACAACAATAAGAACACTCTATTGAAAAAAAAACCCTTTAATTTTAAACTAAAACTATACTCCAGAAAATTCAGCTTTTTCTTTACCAAATAAAAAGCAGAAAAATAAATATAAAAATCATTCCACTTACAGGAGAAAAATAATAAAGTAAATCTAAACACAAGGGGAAGAAACTATTTAAATGGAAAAAGAATTAGTGAATTAGGAAAGAAAAAAACAGTATAAGAGATTATATTTCAAGCACATTCTTCAGGGACATAAAAAATTATAAAACTCTCTATTAAGAGGCATTTTAAAAACTTCAACACTTAGCTTCAGTAATCATCAATATATGTCTAATGTTGCTTCATTTATACCCTTATCAGCTTTAAAATACTGCAGTATGTGTCTTAAGTGCCAATTATATTATTATGCCCTACTTCAAAGAAAGGACGGTCAATCATCTCTCTCATTCTTTCTCCCTCTCTCTCTTCTCCCTCCCTCCCTCTCTCACCCAGGTATAAGGTCTTAGAAATCTCTAACCATAAAGTAAGGCTCTTAAGGGTAGGTACTCAATACATATTTGCCACAAAAATGTCACTGGTGATAATTTAAATAAAACATAGCACACCTTACTCCACATGCATAACACTATAAAAATCAAGACAGTAGAAAATAAATCATAACTTACTCGAACTTTCCTGAACTTCATTATCATCCACATCTGAATTACTCATTTCAGACGTTAAATAATTCTTGAGCCTAGAAGGTCCACTTAAGAAAAAAAGATAAACCACAAAATTTGTGCATTTATATCTAATATATCTACCTTAATGGTCATTTTTATCCTAAAACTGCCAAAAGTTTTTTTCTTACAAAATATTAATAGTATACTTATTTGCTGCATAAAACAAAAAATCTACAATTAAAAAAAAAAATCTACAATTTAATCCCACATTTGACTTGTCAAACATGATAATACTGAATTTTATAACCTTTTAAACTAACTCATGAATCAGAGTTACAAATTTAAGTCAACTCAAATAACACTCTTTGATAAAAATCAAATCATAAGAAAGAAAATTAGAAATAAATCAGCTTATCTTAATTTTTGTTTAAACTACAGGCAAAAACAAGCAATTTAAAATATAGTTCAGAAATTGTTCAGAGATGATTCAGTTTATCCCAGTCCTAGATCCTCTTCCTCCTATTATGAGCCCAAGACAGGCCTAGTGGTCACACGTTCCCAAAGAGTAAAGAAATCCTAGCCATCCCTTCAAAGTCTGAGAATTTGCTATAATTTACCATTCCTTCATTTTGAAAAAGGGTGTATGACTTCAGATATTATGAGACTAGGTTAATTTGGTTTGCTCACTGAGTATGCTCTCTTTAAACTTATATCCACAAATTCTTAGATGATGCCCCTTTCAAAAGGTACAGGCTAATTCTAACTCCCCTATTCTGAGTGTGGTATGGACTTAGTGACTTGTTTCTAGTGAACAGAATAAAGTGGAATACTTCAAAGACTATGTCATCAAAAGACACTATGGCCTCCATCGTAGTCACACTTTCTCTTGAATCACCTGCTTTGTGGGAAGCCAGCTAGCTACCATACTGAATACCCCTATGGGGAGAGCAACGTGACAAGAAACTGTGGCCTCCAGCTACCTTATAAGTGGATCCTCCAAGTTCTAGTCAAGCCTTCAAAGGACTGCAAACCAGACAGATATCTTGACTGCTATACCTCATGAGATTCCCTGAGCCAGAACTAGCCAGCTAATTCTCTCCCAGATTTCTACCCACAGAAACTGTGAAATAATGTTTGCAGGGCACTAACAAAATTAAAATTAAGCTTTGAGAGTAATTTGTTACATGGCAATTGGTAACAAATACAGTGAGTAAATCCTATTATTCTTAGAACACATGCATACCTTCCTTCCAAAACTGAACTCCCAGGCTCTCTAGAATCCAAGTTTGACTCTGCTGATGTCTTGCATGTATATCCACTGATCTGAGACTTTTGATGAACATTCTGTACAGCCATACTATCTTGATTCTTTGAGCTTCCTGTACCTCTATGAAAATGAAAAGTTTGTAATTGTTTACATTTCTTCAAAAAATATTTCTTCTAGAAACATTACATAAGGTGGGTAGACAATATAACATTGGCTATAACAAATATCAGATAACCTTGTTCAGGTCCTGATAAAACTTACAGCTAGTCCAGGAAGGAAATTTGACTTTAGAACCTATCAAGAGCTCTAATTTGAAAAATTCTGATAAAAGAAATGGTACAGAACTGGCCTAACTAAGATAGACACGATGACAGGAGGGCACTGGGAGACATTACCTACAGGCAGCTTATGATGTATACTACACAGTTAAATCTATCACAGTTTTTGTTGAAAATCCACAAACAACTGAAATTGTTTTTTATGATACCTCTACTCAGCCTACTAAGGAACAGCAGAGTGCTCAGAAGGACCTAGGCTCATCTCTATGGTAGCTGCCAGCTAACTAGCTTACCCCAAATATATGCAAACAAGATACATTATTTCTAGACTGCATAATTCTCTCTCCACTCTCACATCTTACAAGTCCTATGTTTTAATTTGTTTCTTGACTCAGTCTACCAGCCTATTCTTATCATTCGTGAAAAAAAAATGTTATGTTTGCAACATAACTAAAGAGCATCCAAACTTCTTAGTATTCTTTGATAGTTCTGGAGTTTCTAGTCTCCCTCTAGGTCCTACCATCAGAGTCAAAAGAAAAAAAAAAGGATTATTAGAGAATATTATAAACAACTGTATGCCAACAAATTAGATAACCTAGATGGAATGGACAAATTCCTAGAACACACAAATTACCAAAACTGATTCAAGAGAAAAATAAACAATTTCAAAAGACTTATAACGAGAATAAATCAGTAATCAAAAAACTACCCAGAAAGAAAAGCCCAGGCCCAGATGGTTTCACCACTGAATTCTACCGTCATTCAAAGACTTAATACGAATGCTTCACAAAGTCTTCCAAGAAAGAAAAGAGCACTTCCCAACTCATTTTATGAAGTCAGTGTTACTCTGATAACAAAACTAGACAAAGACATCACGAGAAAACTACAGCCAAAAAAAAAAAAACCCAAAACAAAACAAAAAACCCTCAAAAAAACTAGCAACATTTTATCAACAACAAAACAAATGTATCACATGATCACCTCAATAGATGCAAAACAAACAAAAAAAAAAGCATTTGACAAAACGCATCTTTTCACTACAAAAACACTCAACAAACTAGGAATAAAAAGGAACTTTCTCAACCTGATAAAAGGACATCTATGAAAAACCCACAGCTAATAACATACTGAATGGTGAAAAGACTCGATGCTTTCCCCCCTAAAATTAAGAACAAGACAAGGAAGTCTGCTATTGTCACTTCTACTTAGCATAGTACTAAAGATTTCAGCCAGGGCAATAGTGCAAGAAAAAGAAAGAAAAAGCATCCAGATTGGAAAGGGAGAAATAAAACTATCACTATTCACAAATGACATGATCTTGTACTTAGAAAGTCCTACAAATACATGAGTTCAACAAGATTGCAGGATAAAGATCAAGATACAAAGATCAATTGTATGTCTATACATTTGCAATGATCAATCGAAAGAATTTAAAAAGCAATTCCATTCACAACAGCATCAAAAGGGATACTTAGGAATGAACTTAACAAAAGAAGTGTAAAACATATTCTGAAAATACTGTTGAGAGAAATTAAAGATCTAAATAATAGGACAAACACCCCTGTTCATGGATCAATAGACACTGTTAAGATGGAAATATTCCTCAAACCAATAGATTCAATGCAATCCACTTCAGAATTCTGACAGCTTTGCAGAAATTGACATACTGATTCTAAAACTTATATGGAATTGCAAGGGACTTAGAATAGCCAAAATATTCCTGAAAAAGAAAAATCACACTTCCTGACTTCAAAACTTACCTCTAAGCAATGGTAATCAAGACAGTGTGGTTCTAGAACAACAACTGATATATAGACAACAGAATAAAACTGAGAATCCAGAAATAAGCTTATACATCTATGGTCAGCTGATTTTCAAAAATGGTGCTAAGACCATTCAACAAACAGTTATGGGAAAACTGGATAGTCACATGCAAAAGAATGAAGTTGGACTTTTCACAGCATACACAAAAATTAACTCAAAATGGATCAAAGAATTAAATTTAAGAGCTAAAACTACAAAACTCCTAGGAAAAAAACATAGGAGTAAATCTTCATGAACTTGGATTGGGCAAAGGATTCTCAGATATGACACCAAAAGTACAAGCAACAATGGACAAAACAGATCAATGGGACTTTATCAAAATTAAAAACTTTTGTGCTTCAAAGGACACCATCAAGAAAGTGAGACAATCCAAAGAATGAGAGAGAAGATTATCAAATATCATTTATTTGATGAGACTTGTATCTAGAATATATTGAAACCTCATACAATTCAATTAAAGAAAAAGACAATCCCAAAAAAATCAGGCAAAGGATCTGAGTAAATCTTTCTCTAAAGATTGGCAAATGGCCAATAAGCACATGAAAAGATGCTCAACGTCATTAGTCCTTAAAGAAATGAAAATAAAAACCACAATGAGATGCCATTTCATACCAACCAGGATGGCTAGAATCAAAAAATCAGATAAAAACAAATGTTGGCAAGGATGTGGAGACATTGGAAGCCTTAAACACTGCTGGTAGGAATATAAAATGGTGCAGATGTTTTGGAAAACAGTCTTGCAGCTCCTCAAAGGATTAATGTAAAGTTACCATATGACTCAGCAATTCCATTTGTACACAAATGTTTATACCAGCATTATTCATAATAGCCAAAAGGTAGAAACAACCCAAATGTCCGGCAATGGATGAATGATAAACAAAACATAATGTAACAGAATGAAATAGCACTCAATCATAAAAAGGGATGATTTACTGATACATGGTACAACATGGATAAAACTTGAAAATACACAAACTGAAAGAAGTCAATGCAAAAAACCTCGTACTATATGATTTCACTCATATGAAAGTCCAGGACAGAGAAATCTGTAGACAGAAAGTAGGTTAGTGGTTCCTTAGAGTTGCTGTGGAGGGGAACAGGGAGATGATAGCTAAAGGACCCTAATGATGAAAATGTTCTAAAACTGACTATTTTGACGGTTTGCACTATCTGTGAATACAATAAAAACCAAAGAATTCTATACATGTCATGAGTGAACTGTATATGAGTTATACCTCAATAAAGCTGTTAAAAAATCTAATGTAGTAAACTTCTGTTCCAAATGGCTTATAGAAATAATATAAAAATTAAGTGCTTACAAATTTAAAATGAGAGAAATTCATAGATTTCTAGAGAGTAATTGCTTCTTATACTTTAAATGCACTAGCTCTTTAAGATTTTTTTTTTTTCTAAACGCTTTAAGAGGGGAATAAGGGTGTTAGCTTGTAGTTTAATTAATGACCATGGTTACTAGGTTATAAGAAGCAAAAAATATCACTTTAGACAAGTTAAAATTTTAATATCTGTTACTTGTATAAAGGAGAAGTTCACGTAATATTTTTTTCCACGTAATATTTCTAATCAGGAAGACTCCTTAGACAAATTAGACATATTCATATTTTAATGTAATAATGTCTCTTTTTTTGCCTTTCCTAAATACAGAACAATAATACTGTTAACATGCTTTTTAAATCTAAATTATCTTTGAGGTTTCCATGAGAGCCACTGAGTAACCACAAAGATTTATCTTCCCACCTTATGGCAAGTAGAATACCAAAATAATTACATATTTGATCTTTTATTTATAGCAAGTAGCTTAATGACTATACAGGTTAACTAAACAAATGTCTCAAAGATCTTCCTTTCTATGAATCCAGATACCCAACAGGCTTTCTTAAGCAGATACTGTAGCAACTATCAACTTGGAATATTTCTCATTAGACTAACTCCTTCTCACTGTGCATAAGATAAGATTTGTTTTAGGGGTACTAGCTCAAATTCAGAAACTCAACATAAAAACTCAATTTTTATACCTTAGTATTTCTCTCAACCCATAGCTAAGGCTTATCTGCTTTGTTTAATAAAACAGTGATTTATTATTATTAATACATTCAAGTAAAAACAGTTGGACTAATAAAAGACCTACATATCCAATGACACACTATTTATTTAACCTAAGTGTACCTTCTTCATATGTAAAAATAGAGCTAACACCTGTCCTGTCGACCTCTTAAGATTCTTAATGAAAACCAAATGATATTAAGGAACAAGCTAATATAAATATGGAAGTCTGATATAAGACAGAGAGGGCATTACAAATCAGTGGGGGGAAATTCACTACTCAATGAACTGTTTAGATAGTATGCACTATAATGACATTCACTAATGTATTTTAGAGCACTCTATCATTTATTTCAATACATCCCCACCACCTGCAGTTTCTCACAAATATGTATTAAGTATTTTTTTAATGAATGAATGAGTGAATGCTCTATCAAAAGGCAAAAATGCATAAGAACAATACTTACCTCAGTAGGTTGTCAGGACTGATGAGAATTCATTGAAAGCATCTAGTGAATACTTGATACATAGTAAGCACTAAAATATGTTAACTATTATCATCTCATGGGGAAAAGAATTAAGATGTATTCCTGATTATTGTAATTATATTAACCTCATTTAAAAGAAAGCAACTCAAACGATACACTTAAAAATGATTAAGATGATAAATTTTATGTTATATGTTTTTATCACAATTTTAAAAAAGGAAGGGATTGTTAGGCGACAATAATGTTTACCTTATTAAATTTATCACTCACACCCCATGTGCTATATATTATTCCCCATTTTAATATGAGGAAACATTCAGAGTACTATTTTGCCTGAGGTGTCACCCAGCTAATGGCAGAGCATGGATTTACTAGCAGGTCTGTCAGACTGCAGACTCGTTTATGCTAACATTGCCTCTATATACATGATTAAGTAACATAGACAAATTATTAAATGCCAAACAAAAATAACTACATTGTACACATAAGAGACATTATTACCCAGAAGGATTAAGGTTTTTCTTCTCAGCTGGGTCTGCCTCACCGCTTTCCAATGGCTCATTCTGGGAACAACCAGAATCTTTAGCATTTAAAACCTTCTGTGCTCTTGAGCTGCCTTCATTAGCTCTCTTCTGCCTTTTAAATGGAATAGTTTTTTTCCCAGTATTCTGAGATGATTGGTTTGTTTTTTCAGCAGGTTTTTGTCTACTGTTATGATACAATGACAATTCATTTCTTACTGAAGAATTGCTAGAAAAAGGACCTAAAGGATTAAATGATAACCTAAAGTTAGTATAATGTTTGATTATTTGGCTCACTAAAATACCAACATGATTTATATTTTACATGTAAACACACACACCCCAATCTCATAGGCTATATTTGTTTTCTTTTTTTTAAGATTTTTTTTGATGTGGACCATTTTTAAAGTCTTTATTGAATTTGTTACAATATTGCTTCTGTTTTATGTTTTGGTTTTTTTGGCCCCGAGGCATGTGGGATCTTAGCTCCCCGACCAGGGATCGAACCTGCACCCCCTATGCTGGAAGGCAAAGTCTCAACCACTGGACTACCAGGGAAGTCCCTCACAGGCTATATTTGTTTTCAAGTTAAATTCATAAACTATGCAGCTCTTCAGTTTATAGATACATGTACCAAACCTTTTAAATTTATCACGAGTTTCCAAAACCATCCTCTCTGGCTCTGCCCACTACTCTTCTAGTCATCCTTAAGATCCTGGTATTTCCCCAGGGTCCCAGCTTCATCTTCTCACTCTATGTACCTTCTCTGAGAGACCTATCAACCCATAACTTTAATTACTATCTACATGCTGATATCTATAATATTCACCTACCACTCTCCCCCAGATCTGCCACTCTGGTTTTATTTCCTATCTTAATGAAAAGTATAACTAACTACCCAGATGCCTAAATCAGAAATCTGAGTCATCCAAGACTCCTGTCCCTATCCACAAGCAATCCCTAAATCCTGTCATTTTACTTTTTTTAAATGTCTCTCAAATCCTCTTCTTTTAAGCTCTGCTGCCTGTCATTAGCAGGGACTTTTATCATTTCTTATCTGGATCATTAAAACAGCCTCTTAACTGATCTCCTTTCTCTAGCCTTGCCATTCTTCAATCCATCCTTCACACTGCTTCAAGAATCATCCTTGGAAAACACAAACTGAATCATTACAATCCTGGTTAAAATCTTTTCGTGATTACCTATAGTTTAAGGATCAAGTCTAAATATTTTCAATTCTAATTTATTACTACATCTAGAGTGCTTATTTCATTAATCATAACTCTCAACACTCTCCTCCAAACAGACAAATCAAAAAAAAGGCAGCAGTACTGAACTACCTGCATTTCTCCAAAACACTGATCTTAAATAGTCCCTAGACCAGCAGATCACCATCACTTGGGAATTTGTTTGAAATGCAAGTTCTCAGGCCTTACCTCAGACCTACTAACTCAAAACTTTCAGAGTAGGGTCCTATAATTTGTGTTTTAACAACTCCTCCAGATAATTCTAATGAAACAACTTAAAAGATCAAGCTCTCAGCTCCAGATCTCTACACATGCTATTTCTGCTTGAAACATTCCATCTTTTTTCCTCACCACACCCAATCACTTAGCTGACTCCTAATCCAATCTTCAGGAAGCCTTCGCTAATTCCCAAGGTTAAATTAGGTAGCTTTCTCTCAGTCCTTTGACAATGTTTATCATACATCTGATTGTTTACTTATCACTCTCTTCCAGCAAACTGGCAATCCTTAAGACCAAGATTGATGTTTTACCTATCTTTATATTCCTCATGCCTAACAGCAAGGGCAGGATTATGGTGAAGCAAGAGTAGCCTAGGGTAGAAAAAAATTTTTTCCCAGTCTTACTGGGAAAAAATTGACATATAACACTGTACAAGTTTAACGTACAGAATACAATAATTAATATATGTATATATTGCAAAATGATTATCAGAGAGTATATCTTAAAAGTTCTCATAAGGAAAAAATAAAAATTCTAACTAGGGTGTAAAATTTAAAAAGGTGTTTACTCCAAGTCACTCACACAACCCTAAGACCAACTGTCTCCTTAAATTTCCCATTCTAGGTTGCTCGTTTGCCTCATCTAGACCTGGCCCAGCCTAACACCATTCCTGCCTCACAGTGGAAACTCAATAAATGTTTCTCGACATATATGAAAAAGCAGGAGGGTCACATGTACACTACAGGTAGTAGATCAAGAGTCAAGAAATCTGGGTTCCATTATTTTCCAATTCTAGCACAAAGGTCTATAACCTTAGGGGGAACTTATGTTGCTTTTCTATGCTTCAGACTTAGTTTCGTCTTCCATCAGATGAAGGAGTTTGGTGATCTGTAAGCATTCCTCCACTTTTGTGACTCCCTACTTGATCAGCAACCCAACACGTCTCAGGACTGATACATTTCAGGTCTTTTTTGGTAAATTTTGGAGTTCCAGCATGCTTATCCAAGCTCTGTAAGATTTTTATTAATCCATATATTTACACGTTCACTGACCACAGTAGTTTCCAGCAACGTGGGGCAAAAAGATGAGTTCTCCATAGGAGTAACAGTAGTAGTTAACATTTTAATACTAAGTATATGCCATTTAATACTTATCACAACTTAATGAGGTGGAAGTATTGGTAATCACATTTTACAGAGTGAGAAACTGAAAAAAGTAATCTCCTCAAAGAGGAGGAATCGTAATTTGAACTCAGATCTAACTCAAAAATCCAAGAAGAGCTGCACCAGAATAAACATTTCTTACTGGATTACAATTCAATAATTCGTAGCAACAAGACCTCACAGATACAGTGCCACATATGTACTAGTCTCTCACTTACTGATCTAAATGCCCCAGTCGACAGTACTTGCATATGTAAACGTTACCTTACCATATACCAATCTTTCCATGATCATCTCCTTTAAAAAATTCTACCAAAACAATAAATGTTTCATATTATACAGAAAAGAGCTGGCATAGCAGGCCTAAGAATGCTATCCTTTGAAAGGCCTGCTTGCAAAGTTAGCCCTTAGCCCTTGGGTAGCGTGTAGGCACTTGAATTTCAGGAGGGTTCCCATCATTTCATAACTGGTAAATGTGGTTTAGTGTGCCTAAACTGCTTGTGCAAAAAATATGGTTTATGACGAATACTTGCTTTTTCTTCAGGGAGCCTGGAATTTTAGGACATGCTAGGCAGGGGGTACCTAGGTGACCATCGCCAATAAAAATCTTGGGAACTAAATCGCTAATGAGCTTCCCTGATAAACATTTTACACACTTGTCAAAACTCATCGCTAGAGGAACTAAGTGCCTCCTGTATGAATGCACTGGGAGAAGACTCTTGGAAGCTTGCACACGATTTCCTTCAGACTTTGTCCATGTAACTTTTTCTCTGCTGATTTTGCTTTGTATCCTATCACTACAAAGTAACTTCAGACTTCCATTATCACCTTTCCCACTTCACTTTTACCTGATGACCCTGCTTACTATTCCACTGAGAAAACAAAAATGTTCAGAAGAGTACATTTTCACTGTGTGGCTGAACTACACTGACTCCATTTTGTCAGCTCCTTCTTAGTCCCACCCCCTTCCCCTCAGTGTGACTGAGCTTTAGCCTCCTCAAAAGGAATGTGCCCAAGCCAGATATATTCCCTATCAACTTTTATCCTTGCCTTAATCTGATATGAAAACTGGAAGAATGCCTTTACTGACTCAGATGGTTAATGGTCATGAGACCCGTGGAGGGGAGGAAAAGCCCTGGTTCCTATCTGTGCAGATGTGCTTCTTGCTAGTAGTCAGAATCTATTTTTAGCTTTGGCCCCTTTAAATCCCCCTGTACCCCTTTTGGCTGTGCGGAGTGCAGCTGCGAATGCCTCTGGATCATCAACCACCTGATCCTGCCTTTACACCCAAAATAAACTTCATAATTGCACTTTATGGAGTTGCCTGGTTTTTCAGTCTCAAAGTTCCTTCTCAGTTCGGAGGATATTATTCAAAGTCTCCACTGCCCAACATTTACCTTCGCACCATCAACTCTACCAACCTACTTCTAAGTGTCGCCATATACCCTGCCTTTCCTCTTTTATATGATATACTGTCCTTGCTCCTGTCTAGAGCTAACCCTTTTACGATGGACTGGACCACACCCTACTCCTTGCCTACACAAGGACTGTGATCCTATATTTATCCTCTACCTTTCTACAAGGTCGTTTTAATGAGCAGATAAGCTGATGTAGTATCTTGCATATTAAAAGAGAGACACCTTCCCTTGACCCCATATCTGCTGTGTCCCTTTATCTTACTGTCTTTCCTACCTCACTTCCTACACTCCCTTGAACCCCACCTCCAAATCAGGCTTTTGGTCTCATCGTTCTACAGAAACAATTTTTATCAAGGTGACCAACAAACTCCAGTTGCCCAAACCATACTGTCAAGTCTTAGCTCTCATCTAATTCAGGCTATGAGCAGTATTTAAAATAGTTCATCACCCAATACTTAAAATGTTTTCATTACTTCACTTCCATAACCCTAAGTTCTCCTCATTTTCCTTTAATCTCACTAACTGCTCCTTTTCAGTCCTTTTGATGGATCTTCCTTTCTCTTCCCTACTCCTAACATTGGAGTCTCCCAGGACTCAATTATTAGCTTTCTTTCTTCTCCAAGTATAGTCTATTACTAGATGATTTCAAGTAGTCCTGAAGTTTTAACGATCACCTCTATATTGATAACTCCCTAATTACATGTCCTCCCAGATCTTTCCCCCCAACTTTAGACTCATTTTATCAAGCTATCTCCTCAGTATATCTACTTCGATATCTAATTAACATATTACAACCTAAAATCTTGATATCCTTCCCAAATCTGCCTCTCTCATCTCAGTAAACCTTTCCTCACCTCAGCAAACAGTAGATCCATTCTTTTGCTTGTCCAGGCAGAAAAATCTGAATCATCCTTGATGCCAGCTCTCACTCCAATTCATCAGTACTTTCTGTGAGTTACCTTCAAAAATATCCTGAATCCAACCATTTCCATTCTCTTCCCTCCAACCACCTCCTAACTACCCTCCATGCTTCCACTTTTGCCCAGTCCTAGTTCCCTCCCTACATTGCAGTAAAAATAATCCTTTTAAAAGATAAGTCAATCAGGTCACTTTATTGCTTAAAATTGTCCAGTAGCTTCCCAATACACTTTGTCTAAACTCATTATCACAGCCTGCTTCTCTGACTTCATCTGCCCTGGCTTACTCTCTTCTTCAGCCATACTGACTTTTTGACATTCCTCAAGCTTTTCCAGCATGGTCCATCAGTACTTTTATTATACTAATACTGTTCCCTTGGTCTGGAATGCTCCACACCAAATTATTTACATGGCTCCCTCCTTCACTTTATTCATACATGTGCTCTGAAAGATCCTAATCAACTCTTACTGCTACCTTTTACAAAAACAATATTCTGCTCCATTCTCCTATCTACTCCCAGTTCTGCCATTTACTTCCCAACTCTAATCTTTATGTGCCTTGTTTTTCTCAATTACCCATCACTGAATGAATTATATATCTATATTGTTGATCTTCCTCCAGTAGAATGTAAGTCCTATAAGAGCAGCAATTTTTCATTTTTGGTTTTATTCTTCCACAGCTGTATCCCTGTATCTAGAATACTGTATATGGTAAAGCCTCATAAATATCTTTATAATTAATTGATTTAATATTTCTATTGATGATCCAATTTAAATTTTTCCTCATGAGATTTTTCTCAAGAGAATGGGAGTATAAATCAAACACAGAGGCTCTTATAGAATGAACATAATTTAAATAAAAATACTTACTCTGCTCTGATTTTACCACCCACCAATTAGATGGATGTCTGGAAATTCTTCGACTTCTTGTGACAGTTGAAGTCAATTCTTCAGGTACAATTTTGTTCTTCTTGGACCCATCTGAAAAACGCTTCTTTTTGCATTTCTTATCTTTCTTCTGATTCTCTGCATGAGGAACATTGGTGCTACCTTTCTTGCTTCCTAAAATAAAGAATAAAATCAATTCAAAATCTACCGCACCAAAGAATATTCAGAAAACCAGAGCAGATTATTAAAAAAACCCTCTCAATTATAGGAACTTCTTGAATTTATTCTGTGGGCTTCTTTTCATCTCTATTTTTTAAAAGTCACATGTTCTCAATAAAATCTACAACTTTCTGTCAGTTAAATGCAAACTTTTCACATTGCTTGATAAGTAACATATACTCCTGAATCAAAAAAAAAAAAAAGCATACTCTGAAAAGGAAAAATGAAATATATGACTCCTTCCACTACTAAAGTCCCATGTGAAAAAAGGTTAACTACTGCTTTTCTTTTTTAAAATAATTCATGATTTTTGTCAATCTAATTTATGGAAGAGAATATTTTAAGGAAGTTTTCAATAAAGAGATCTTTCCTATATGAAGGAAAAAAGATTGTTTCTTTAAACAGAATTTAAAGAGGAAAAAGAATTTTTAAAACAATGAATATGGCAAGCAACAAAAAGCTAATGAAAAGGTTTGGCGCCAGTAGTAACTTCATTTTACTACAAAAGCAGGTAGATAAGAAAAGATCTAAGAAAAGGGACAGGTAAATTCTAGTTTTGTTTTTGAGACTGACAACCAGGAAGAAAGGGAAATCAGAGAAATAGAAGCTATTTTAATACAAATATTGCATCTAAAAGATGTACAACCACCAAAATGAGTTTAAAAATGGAATTTTTCTTTTTTTCAGAAGGAGATTTAAACATTAGATGTTAGTAGATGTAATGAAAAATTTTCTTGACCAGTGAGTAAATCAAGAAACCAGCATTTTTAAGTTTCTGACACAAAGATTTCTATGAGATCCAAAGAAGGAGTTAAAATCATATCAAGTAGGAAACTCATAGAGTAAATGAACTGCATAAAAGTATATAAGACCAGGGGCAGTGGCCAAGATGGTGGAGTAGGAAGACCCTGAGCTCACCTCCTCCCACAGGCACACTAAAATTACAACTATTTACAGAGCAACTATTGATGAGAACAATGTGAAGGCTAGCAGAAAAGACCTTCCACAACAAAAGATATAAAGAAGGAACCACAATAAGACAGGCAGAGATAAGGGAGAGTCAAGACCCAGGGTGGGCAACCTACAAACAGGAGGATAATTACAATTGCATGGTTTTTTCCAGGCAGCCACAGGCCTGAGCCCCACACTGGGCTCCCCTGACTAGGGTTCCTGTACCAGGAAGACAAGCCTCCCAAAGTTTGGCTTTGAAGGCCAGTGAGGCTTACTTTCACAAGAACCTGAGGGCTACAGGAAATACATACTCCACTCTTAACAGGCAAAGGCACTGTAATTAAAATGGCAAAATCTCAAATACTCCAAGGCCCAGGGCAGAAGCAGTAATTTGAAAGAAGCCTGTGTCAGAACCACCTGCTGATCTTGGAGACCCTCCCAGAGAGGCAGGAGGCAACTGGAGCTCACCCTGGGGACACAGACACTGGTTGCAGTCATTTTGGGGAGATTGTTCTATCACAAGGACACTGCTGTTGGCAAGCGCAATTTTGGAATCCTCTCTCTAGCTTATTAGTGCCAGAACCCAGATCCTCCCACCAGCTGGTTGGCACCGGTCCTGGGACGCCCGAGGCCAAGAAGCTAGCCTAGTGGGGACCCAGCCCTACTCACCAGTGAGCCAGCACTATCCCCTGGACCCCTGGGACCCCACAGCCAACCACCAGGACTCAGCCCTACCCACCATCAGGCTGACACCAGCTCCAGGAATCCCAGGGCCCTACAGCCAAAAATCCCAGGACCCAGATCTGCTCACCAGTGAATTTACACCAGCTCCAGGACACCCTGGGCCTCACAGCCACCCATGTCAGGAACAGGTCCTGCCCACCAGCAGACAACATCAACCCCAGGAACCACCTCCCCAGGCCACAGCCCTGCACACCAGCAGGCCAACACTAGCTCCAAGACCGCCAGCACCACATCCAGCCACCCCAGGACCTGGCTCTGCCCACCAGCAGCCAGCAGCCTCCACATTATGCAGGGCCAGAAAACCAACCAGATGGGGGCAAGCCTGCCTACCAGTGCACCCACAGTAATCAACCTGCCACAACTGAAGGGCCAACTCAGCCCACACAGGGCACCCCGAAAGCATATAGCTTTGATGACCAGAGGGCAGGTCACTGCTGGGCACCCACTGGACATCTCATAAGGAAGGCCACTTCCCCAAGATTGGAACTGTAACCAACCTACTAAACACATAGAAATAAAAAGAGAATTAGGCAAAATGAGGTGACAGAGGAATATGTTCCAAACAAAGGAACAAGATAAAGCCCTAGAAGAACTAAATGAAATGGAGTTAACCCATTTACCCAATAAAAAGTTCAAGATAATGATCTTAATAAAGATGCTCAAAGAACTAGGGAGAATGGATGAACACAGTGAGAAATTAGAAGTTTCTAACAAAGACTTAGAAATTATAAAGAAGAACCAAACAGAGCTGAAGAAATACAATAACTAAAACTAAAAATATACTGGAAAGAATCAACAGCAGATAGATGCTACAGAGGTATGGATCAGTGAACTGTAAGACAGAGTAGTGGAAATCATTCAAGCTGAAGAGAAAAAAGAAAAAATAAAAAGAAATGAGAACAGTTTAAGAGATATGTGGGACAAAAACATCAAGCGTACTACCATTCACATTATAAAGGTCCCAGAAAAAGAGAGAGAAAAGGGGCGGAGAACATATTTGAAGACATAATAACTGAAAAGTTCCCTAATGAGGTAAAAGAAACAAACGGTCAGGTTCAGGAAGCACAGAGAGTCCCAAACAAGATCAACCCAAAGAGGACCACAGTAACACACAATGAAATTAAAATGGCATATGACCCAGCAATCCCACTTCTGGGCATATACCCAAACAATTATAGTTTAATTAGAAAAGATACATGAACCCCTATGTTCACAGCAGCACTATTTACAATAGCCAAGGCATGGAAACAACCTAAATGTTCACTGAAAGATGAATGGATAAAGATGTTATATACATATGGAATAGAATATTAGTCATAAAAAAGAATGAAATAATGCCATCTGCAGCAACATGGATGGACCTAGAGATTATCATACTAAGTGAAGTCAGAAAGAGAAAGACAAATACCACATGATATCACTTCTACGTGAATCTAAAATACAACACAAATGAACTATCTATGAAACAGAAATAGACTCACAGACATAGCGAACAGACTTGTGGTTGCCAAGGGGGAGGGGGAGGGGGAGTGGGGAGGGAAGGACTGGGAGCTTGGGATTAGCAGATGCAACCTATTATATATAGGATGGATAAACAAGGACCTACTGTATAGCACAGGGAACTATATTCAATATCCTGTGATAAACCATAATAGAAAAGAATATGAAAAGAATGTATATATGTATAACTGAGTCACTGTGCTGTAGAGCAGAAAGTAACACAACATTGTAAATCAACTATTCGTCAATAAATTTTTTTTTAAAATAAGTTAAAATGGCAAAAAAAAAAAAAAAGATTAAAAAGAGAATATTAAGAGCAGCAAGGGAAAAGCAACTAGTTACATACAAGGGCACTTCCATAAGGCTACTGGCTGACTTTTCAGCAGAAATTCTGCAGGCCAGAAGGGAGTAGCACAATATATTTAAAGTGACAAAAGGGGAAAAACCTACAAACAAGACTATCCGGCAAGGCTATCATTCAGAGTTGAAAGAGAGATCAAAAGTTTTATAGACAAGCAAAATCTAAACGAGTTCAGCACCATGAAACCAGGTTTATAAAAAGTGTTAAAGGGACTTTAAGTAGAAAAGGCCACAACTAGGAATATAAAAATCATGAAAGGAAAAATCTCATTGGTAAAGGCAAATATACAGCAAAGGTAGTAGATCAACCACGTATAAACTTAGTAGAAAGGTTAAAGGACAAAAGTAGTAAGTCGTCTATATCCACGAGTAGTTAAGGGATAAATAAAACATGATGTATATACGATGTCAAAAAATTTTAAGCATGGTAAATAGGGGGTAAAATGCAGGGTTGTTAAAATGCGTTCAAACTTAAGAGATCAGCAACTTAAAATAATCATGTAATACATATAGATTGCTATATATAAACTCCATGCTAACCACAAGCCAAAAAGCCATAACAGACATATACACAAAAAGGAAAAAAGAATCCAAACATAACACTAAAGGTAGACATCAAATCACAAGGAAAGAGAGCAAAAGAAGGAACAAAAAATAACTACAAAACTATTAACAGAATGGCAATAAATAAATACCTATTAATAATTACTTTAAATGTAAATAGACTAAATGCTCCAATCAAAAGAAATAAGAGTGACTGAAAAATAAGACCCATATAGATGCTACCTACAAGAGACTCACTTCAGATCTAAAGACACACACAGACTGAAAGTGAGGGAATGGTATTCCATGCAAATCAAAAGGAAGCTGGGGTAGCAATACTTATTTCAGACAAAACAGACTTTAAAACAAAAACTCTAACAAGAAACAAAGAAGGACATTATATAATAATTAAGGGATCAATCCAAGGAGAAGATATAACAATTGTAAATATATATGCATCCAACATTGGAGCACTTAAATATATAAAGCAAATACTAACAGATATAAAGGGAGAAACTGACAGTAAAAATAATAGTAGGGAACTGTAAACCCCACTTACATCAATGGACAGATCATCCAGACAGAAAATCAACAAGAAAACACTGGCCTTAAATGACATATTAAATCAGATGGAATTAAAAGATATATACAGAACATTCCATCCAAATTTTGCGTGCCCATGGAACATTCTGCAGGCTGGATCACACAGTAGGCCACAAAACAAGTCTCAGTAAACGTAAGAAGACTGCAATCATATTAAGCAACATTTCTGACCACAGTGCTATGAGACTAGAAAACAAGTATAAAAACACAAACATGTGGAGGGGATATGGAAGAAAAGAAATAGGGGAGGGAAATTAAGAGGTACAAAGTTCCAGCTGCAAATAAATGAGTCATGGGTATGAAACATATGGTGTTGGAATATAATCAATAACTATGTAACATCTTTGTATGGTGACAGATCTTAACTAGATGTGTCATGGCAATCAGCTTGAAATGTACAGAAATACTAAATCACTATGTTGTGTGACAAGAACACAGTGTTGTAGTCAATTATACTTCAAAAACAAATAACCTCATAGAAAAATAGATCAGATCTGTGGTTATCAGAGGTTGCGGGGGTGGAAGGAGAATTGTATGAAGGTAGTCAAAAGGTACAAACTTCCAATTATAACAGAAATAATTACTAGGAATGTAATGTACAACATGATAAATATAATTAATACTGCTGTACATTATGTATGACACTTGTTAAGAGAGTAAATCCAAAGAGTTCTCATCACAAGGAAAATAATTTTTTTCTACTTCCTTAATTCTGTATCTGTATGAGATGATAGATGTTCACTAAACTTGTTGTGGTAATCATTTCATGATGTATGTAAGTGAAATCATTATACTGTATACTTTAAACTTATATAGTGTTGTATGTCAATGATATCGCAATAAAACTGGAAGAAAAAAACAAACAGAAAATAGTATATAAGGCCAACAGAGCAGGCAATATATATAACCACATAATTAAGTATTAAATTATACAGAATAAAAAGAAGAAAGGACAGCATAATAGGGGTTGAAATCTGGACATACAAGGCTAGAGCTATCACTAAGAAGGTAAATTTGGGGAACTAATTCAGACAGAGTTGATATCTAATGCAAAGAAAAAATGTTCTCAAGGTATGAATGTAACGGAAGAACAGAAGGAAAACTATTAAACTTGGGAAATATAGAGACAGTCATCAAAATTTATAGATGAACTGAGAAAAAGTAATCAATAAAAAGACACAGAAGGAAATCAAACAAAGAACATGCAGAACCAGAATATTATAGTATCAGAAGTCAGCTAGTGCTTAATTAGGCTAGAATGAAAACTACACCTTAGTCATCTTTATTACCTATAACATATAACATTATGTTTGGTACACAGGCTCTCAATAAATAGGCATCAAAACAATGAATTCAGGTTGAAGCCTATATTTCACTAGGCAGTGATACTGGCAAAAATGCTACCCAGCATGAGCTATTTTAGATATTATCTAAATTTGGATACTCAAAATGTGGTTCACAAACCAGCTACACCAGCGTCACCTGGAATAGACTGTTTAGAAATACAGAATCTTGGGTCCCACCCCAGACCTACTAAATCCGTTTATTAATCAGTATTTTAACAAGACCCTCAGTGAATTCAAATGCACATGCAAATATGAAAAGCACTGTTCTAGGTGCTTTAGTCATTCTCCCAGTTAAATCTGATTGGGGAGTAGAGGGATAAAGGATAAAATGAGCCAAATTCTGTCATGAACCCTTACAGCAGTATCACTCTCTGATTCTACTTTAAGAATAAGTTACAGGATTTGGCAATACTTTACATTTGGGATAAAATGCTGATAAGAGAGAACTGATTCATGCTTATAAGGTATATTCACCTTAATTATACTGAACCAGGGACAAAAATTTTAATTAAAAAAAGAAAATAATCTATTTTACCAATATTATGCTTAATAGTATCAACCAATACTTTTGAAGTGATGAGAATGGAAAACATTAGAAGAGTTAGCACAAAGTAAACCTTGTCAGTAAATAAGATCTTTTAGGGAGTAGATATAGAAAATAATAAAGAGTCAATTTACAAAACACTAAAGCAAGAATGAGAACTTTCAACATGGTTGACAGTGATTAGTAGTTTAAGGAATTATTTGTACAAACAGCAAGAATCCTCACTGATGAGCATCATTTTCCAGCCCCTCTCCAATCTCATCTCTCTTCTCCAACTTCTTTTCTTCTATTTCTTCCCTTCTTGTTCTTCCCTTACACTTCTCAAAAATATCCTCAGGAACTGCTCTAACAAATGAGAGGTGCTTATGATGTCAGAGATTATGGTCCATGTTCATGAATTGACTCAAACAAACACTAATGTGAATAATGATTTAAAGCAAAAGAATGTGAGGGGGAAAATGCTATCATCAAAGATTTATTCAGACAGTGATACAGGAAAAAAAAAAATCATACAAAGTAAAAAACAAACCAATTAAGAACATCATTTCAGAATCCAGTTCCAGATCAGGAAAGGTTAAAAACTGAATGACAACAAATTTAGAAAACTAATAAAAAGGAACATATACAGAAAATAAAGCTGATATATGAAACAGCTGGTAATGTGAAGAGAGGTGACTTAGAACTGAGGAGACATATGTCATAAGCAGGGAAACAACTAGAAAAGAGGTGACTACTGTAGAAACTTTTGCATATTTACATGTACAGGAATAGTATTCTGAAGGTGGGCATTTTTAAATAAACACTGCAAAAGTATTCATTCAAAACAGAGTAATACTTCTGTCACTGTTGATAATATATTCCAGTGACCCACAGAAATGCTAAGGCTAAGATATGGGGGCTTTTTAGGAATAGGATAGACATAGTCCCTGTTCTCATGGAGCTTTCAGTCCAGACTCTAGAGTACAAGACAAATTCAGCAAGTAATTATATGTCTGAAAATGAAGAGTGCTATTAGAGCAAATATAGGAACATACTGGGTTGAGGGATAATTATCAAGGAAAGTGATATTTAAACTGAGTACAAAGCTTGGTAAGGAACCCAGAGTATATTTAGGAAAAATTGTCTAAGTAAAAGGAAGAGGGCTTCCCTGGTGGTGCAGTGGTTAAGAATCCGCCTGCCAATGCAGGGGAAACGGGTTCGAGCCCTGGTCCGGGAAGATCCCACATGCCACAGAGCAACTAAGCCCGTGCGCCACAACTACTGAGCCTGCACTCTAGACCCCGCGAGCCACAACTACTGAAGCCTATGCATCTAGAGCCCGTGCTCCGCAACAAGAAGCCACAGCAGTGAGAAGCCCATGCACTGCAACGAAGAGTAGCTCCCGCTCGCCACAACTAGAGAAAGCGCGTGCACAGCAACGAAGACCCAGTGCAGCCAAAAATTAATTAATTAATTAATTTTTTTTTTTAAAAAAAGGAAGAGCATATTTAAAGGCCCACAGTTGTGAAAGTGGTCTGTTCATGGAACTGGAAAAATAAATAAAATAAATTACTCTAGCTTCGCTAAGGGGAGTAGCAGGAGCAATGGAGAGAAATAACAGATTTGAAAGCTACTTAGGAAGAAGTCAAAAGACTTACTGACTTTATATGGTTTGCTAGGTAAAGAAAACAGGAGCTAAAGATGAATCAGATTTCTTTCTTGAGCTAATAGATTTATTATGGCTCCATTTATGAAGATACTGAAAACGAGAGGAGGAAGAAGTTTGAAGGAATTTAGTTCCCAGCATGTTCAGCTTGAGAAGCCTGTGAGACAACAAAAGTAGAAGAGTTAATTTGCTCAATCCAGGTCATCAGTTTAGGCATTACGAGAGTATGTCAAGTGCTTGTGAACTAAAGGAAAATTATCTTCTGAGTAAAATATCTTTGGAATTAAATTATCTCAATATTTTTAGTCTTTGAAAACTGATGTGGTTGGCAGAATAATAGCCTCCTAAAGATGCACCCACCCTAATCACAAAATCTGTGAAACTATTATCTTACATGGCAAGAGACTTTAGAGATATGATTAAAGTTATAAACCTTAAAATAGTGAGATTATCCTGGATTATCCAGGTTGGCCCAATCTAATGACATGTGTCCCTAAAAGCTGTGGTAAGAGGGAGAGAGATGGGATGATGGAAGAGAGGCAAGAGAAATTTGAAACAATAAAAAGGCTGGCATTGCGGGTTTTGAGGATATAAAAGGAGAACCATGATTTAAGGAACACAGGCGATTTCAAGAAGGCAGAAAAAGCAAGGAAACAGATCCTCTCCTAGAACCACCAAAAAGGAACAAAAAACCTTGTCAACACCTGGATTTTGCCCCAGTAAAATCCATTTCAGACTCCTGACTCACAGAATGGTAAGATAATAAATGTGTGTTGTTTTAAGCCACTAAGTATGTAGTAAGTTGTTATGAGAGCAAAAGAAAAGTAATACAGAAGGCTATATTCACTAATGAACCTAGATAAGAAAATTTTAATATACATGGAAATTAGTGTACAACATATAGCAGGTACTCAATAAGTCTTTAACATTTATAATTTCAGAGAGTATCTTGCAAGTACACTTTCTTGATGTAATGTTTTTTCCTAAGAAATTACAGATAAATCAAAATTTTGTACCTTCAAATTTTGTGAATTCATATTCTACTTAAAGAACTAGTAAGAAAAATGCTTTCTTGTAATGTTAACTATCACCTTCAGTTTAGTCAGATTCTCCATGTTGTATTTCCTTAAAATGAACAACTGCTAACAAGAAACTGAAATAAGCAAAAAAATAAAGAATAATTCCAATAAAAAAGATGTGGTACACATCTGACATTTATAAGAGGAGCACAAAATAGGTCACTTTTCCTTCTATTCTAAGCAGAATTTTTCAAATATGCAAAGGCACATACAGGCAAAATTGAAGTCTGACAACTATTATTTCAGGTGATATAAAGTCTATGTTATAGACTATACAAAAAGAAAGCTAAAATAACTGAGTGGTAACTATATTAAAGTGAAACTTTTTATATTAAAAACTAGCTTAAATATTGTGCTTTAATATACTCTCTCTTCCCTTTATATCCACAATAGAGTATAGTATATTTAGAACCTTCAGGCGCAAAACCATTTTTGGTCAAGAAAATTTCCCCATTAAATAACAGTTTTTCCATTTGAACATCAAAAACGTTTTCACTTATTTCAAAACTTCTTGACACAGCTGAGAAAATATGGGCTCTATGTTGGGACAGATCCTGGACCAATATTTAACTTCTTTTGAGTGTTATCTCCTACCATATAGGATTGTCGTGAAGGATTAAATTATATTATGCACACATAAAGTGCAATTACATTTGGTAAGTGTTTTCTATTCCATTAACTATTCCGGAGGAAATTCTTTCTGTAAGAAATACCTTTTCTCTCTATTACTTAAAAAGTGATATACTTCAACACCATTTATGATAAAAACTCTCCAGAAAGTGGGCATAGAGGGAACATTCCTCAACATAACAAAGGCCATATATGACAAACCCACAGCCAACACCATACTCAACAGTGAAAAGCTGAAAGCACTTCCTCTAAAATCAGGAACAAGACAAGGATGCCAATTCTCACTACTTTTATTCAACATAGTTTTGGAAGTCATAGCCACAGCAATCAGGAAACAAAAAGAAATAAAAGGAATCCAAATTGGAAAGAAAGAAAGAAAACTGTCACTGTCTGCAGATGACATGATACTATATATAGAAAATCCTAAAGATGCTACCAGAAAACTACTAGAGCTCATCAATGAATTCAGTAAAGTTGCAGGATACAAAATTAAAACACAAACCTGTTGCATTTCTATACATTAACAACAAAAGATCAGAAAGAGAAATTAAGGAAACAATCCCATTTACCATTGCATCAAAAAGAATAAAATACCTAGCAATAAACCACCTAAGGAGACAGAAGACCTGTACTCCAAAAACTATAAGATGCTGACGAAAGAAATCGAAGATGACACAAACAGATGGAAAGATATACCATGTTCTTGGATTGGAAGAATCAGTATTGTCAAAATGACTATCCTACCCAAGGCAATCTACAGAGTCAATGCAATCCCTTTCAAATTACCAATGGCATTTTTCACAGAACCAGAACAAAAAATTTTACAATTTGTATGGAAACACAGAAGACCCCGAATAGCCAAAGCAATCTTGAGAAAGAAAAACAGAGCTGGAGGAATCAGGCTCCTTGACTTCAGACTATACTACAAAGCTACAGTAATCAAAACAGTATGGTACTGGAACAAAAACAGACATGCAGATAAATGGAACAAGAAAAAAATCCCAGAAATAAACCCACGCACCTATGGTCAATTAATTTTACAAAGAAGGCAAGAATATACAATAGAGAAAAGACAATCTCTTCAATAAGTGGTGCTGGGAAAACTCATCAGCCACAGATAGAGAATGTTCTAATTTCATTCTTTTAACACTATACACAAAAATAAACTCAAAAGAGATTACAGACCTAAATGTAAGACTGGATACTATGAAACTCCTAGAGGAAAACATAGGCAGGCACTCTTTGACATAAATCACAGCAATATCTTTTTGGATCCACCTCCTAGAGTAATGAAAATAAAAACAAAAATAAACAAATAGGACCTAATTAAACTTAAAAGCTTTTGCACAGTAAAGGAAACCATAAACAAAACAAAAAGACAACCCACAGAATGGGAGAAAATATTTCCCCATTGGAAATATTTGGTTGGAAACGAAGCAACCAACAAGAGATTAATCTCCAAAACATACAAACACTTCATGAAGCTCAGTATCAAAAAAACAAACAACTTCAATCAAAAAATGGGCAGAAGACCTAAACAGACGTTTCTCCAAGGAAGACATACAGATGGCCAAGAGGCACATGAAAAGATGTTCAACACTGTTAATTATCAGAGAAATGCAAATCAAAACTACAATGAGGTACCACCTCACACCAGTGTGAATGGCCATCATCAAAAAGTCTACAAATAGCAAATGTTGGAGAGGGTGTGGAGGAAAAGGAACCCTCCTACCCTGTTGGTGGGGATGTAAATTGGTGCAGCCACTGTGGAGTACAGTATGGAAGTTCCTTAAAAAACTAAAGACAGCAATAATACTCCAATAAAGATGTTAAAAAAAAAAACAAACTAAAGATAGTGTTACCATATGATCTGCAATCCCACTCTTGGGCATATATCCAGAGAAAACTGTAATTGGAAAAGATACATGCACCCCAATGTTCACTGCAGCACTATTTACTATAGCCAAGACATGGAAGCAACCTAAATGTCCATCCACAGATGAATGGATAAAGAAGGTGTGATGTATAAATATGTGTGTGTGTGTATTATATATATATATATATATATATATATATACACATACACACACACACATATACATACACACATACACTATGGAATATTACTCAGCCATAAAAAAAGAATGAAATAATGCCATTTGCAGCAACATGGATGGACCTAGAGATTATCATACTAAGCAAAGTAAGCCAGACAAAGACAAATATCATATAACATCCCTTATACGTGGATCTACAAAAAAAAAAAAGAAAAGGATACAAATGAACTTATTTTCAAAACAGAAATAGACTCACAGACATACAAAACAAACTTATGGTTATCAAAGGGGAAAGGTGGGGGGAAGGGTGGATAAATTAGGAGTTTGGAATTAACATAGACACACTACTATATATGAAATAGATAACCAACAAGTACCTATTATATAGCACAGGGAACTATACTCAATATTTTGTAATATTTTGTAATAACCTATAAGGGAAAAGAACATGAAAAAGAATATATATGTGTGTGTGTGTGCATGTATAACTGATTCACTTTGCTGTACACCTGAAACACGACTATACTTCAATAAAAAAAAGTGATACAAAAAGCACAAATTGATCTTTTCTTCATGATAGTGTCACCATTAAAAATCTTAATCACTATACAGTGATGACATAAGGAGAATGGCCATATTTCAGGTTTGACGGGACAATCCCAGTTTATGCTTACTGTCCTGACCTCCTCTCCCATTCTCAAATGTCCCAGTTTGTATAATAAATAAATAATGAGTAAATAATGGAATAGAAGAGTATTAATTTTTATCTACAAGAACTAGCCCCACTAGCTTAATTTTTTCCTAATTTATATTTTAATAAGCCTCAAGAATATATGATGCTGTCTTATTTGTGTTCTGGTAACTACCTGGTTTACTAAGCCTTTACCTTTTACTTTTCCCTTTATATATGCTGCCATTTTAGAAGCTACACAAAAGTCAAGTGACCTGGAGTTGACCTGGAGTTGAATTATATGTAAAATAAAGAGATTCTAGAAAAGAGTTTGTAGGCTTTTGAGGCCCTGTATAGATTTAAGTTTACTTTGCCTACTTCCCAAAGCTAAATAGGAGTATCACAAAAACACAAAGTGGTAGAATAATATTCTACCACTTTACATTACATATAAATACTCACATTATAAGTATTTATACATATAAATTAAATATAAACACTTACCCAGAGGTAGCAACTGTTTTTTGGAAGTGTGAACACTTATCTCTTCACCCTCATCCATATTTCGGTCTGAATTTCTTTGTAACCTGTCTTGGGCAATATGTGATATATTTATATTTTTACCTTTAGATTGTTCCATGTCAACTTCTTCTTCAACTACACTGGCCTTAAATTTTGTTCCCCGTTTTTGTTTTATAGTCCTTTTGTTTCCAGATGACTTTTTTGCATTCTCAGAATACATTTCATATTTTGAAGATTTACAATTATTTTCCATTTCATCTGTCAAAGCACAACTCCCACCCAGTATTTTTTGTTCAGAGGACTGAGATTTCTCTACTGGGTGAGCTTTGCCAGGATGTTTGTCACTTTTCAAACTTGTAGATGATACACTGTCATGTTTTTCTCTGGACTTCTTCCTTTCAAGGAGTACAGTGCTCTCATTAGGAGATACTGTGCATTGTTTCAGAGGCCCAGTCTTTCTTGGTATAGTAATCCATGGTTGATTGGCGAAACTTTTATCTGATTCATCAATTATAAATTCATCTTCTAATAACTTCATATTATTTGCAGGAGATAAATGAGGTGGAGCAGTTGCTATATGCCTAACAACAGAACTAAAACAGAATGTTACAATAAATAACAGCTCAAAAAGTAAAGCTTTTACCTTTGCTTTAAATAGCAGTTCACATGTCTCCTCAATTTTTCCTTCTCCATTAAAATCCTTCCTGGGACTTCCCCGGTGGTCCAGTGGTTAAGAATCCGCCTTTCAACGCAGGGGATGTGGGTTCGGTCCCTGGTTGGGAAACTAAGATCTCACATGCCATGGGGCAACTAAGCCTGCACGCCACAACTACTGAGCCCATGTGCTGCAACTACTGAGCCCGCACGCCACAACTAGAGAGAAGCCCATGCACCACAATGAAGAGCCCGCGCGCCACAACGAACGATCCCATGTGCCGCAACTAAGACCCAACTCAGCCAAATATAAATAAGTAAATAAATATTTTTTTTAAAAACCCTTCCCTCCTTTTACATTTCTATAATATCTGAGCATACTCATTTATTACACTAATGGGATCATAGAAATTTAGAGCTGGAAGGAATCTCTACTGCATCAACTAATTTGATGTTCCCCCATTCATTACATACATTAAACAGATAAAACCCAGAGATGTATAAATACAGCCCAGATACATTGACTTACAGTACAAAAATGCATGCCATTATTATATATAATGTTATATTAAATTTTGTTTATATAGATGTCTCTTGGGGCCTGAATCTCTTAACATCCAAAACAAGATTATTTCTGAGATACCTTCTAGTCTAATAGTCTAAGAAAATGCTACAAAATTACAGACTAAATTATATTATGTAAAAATTCACTCCAAGTTGGATAATTCACACATTTTCATATGTGTTTTAATACTGTAATCAGAGTATAGAAATAAATGAAGTGTATCTAGAAAGGTAAGCACACTGGGATTACACAGCATCTCTTCCAATTAGTTGGAAAAGTTTTCTAAAGAAGGATGGAATTATTCAAAAGATGGTAATCTGATGGAGTCATTTTGCATTTCCCTCCTTTTTATGACAACAGCCTTGAGCAAACCACATATTGGAGTGAATATGCAAAAATAAACACCTAGGGTAAACATCCAAATTCCAAAGCCAGCATATACACTCCTGTTTCTGCCTTTTTCACTTGAGTAAGGATGCTTAACTATTTTTATACACAGTAGAAGAAAAGGAAGAATGGAAGAACTGGATTATCATGTCTAGTTTTTTTCTCATTTTTAAGATATAAAAAAAGATTATAAAATGAAAATGCCTTCTCTACTTCTCTAATCTCAAACCCCTGATAAATCTTATAATGTAAAAAATATATACACATATATGCTAAGAAATATACTGTCTTCTAATAGGTAGAGTCTTACAAGTATATATAATTAGAAAACTCTAGAAAATCGAATAAAAAAGCAAAGTCAATATAAATAGACCACATAATATATAAATAGAAGACCATGTTTAAACAGAAATATTATTTTTCAGCACTTAAAGAAAAAGCCAATCTGATATAAATATGTTTAATTTGCTTTACTGTATGTTATCTGTAATATCTATTAATTCTATATATTAAAGAAGTAATGCTAAGTATTTAAAAATAAAGCCTTCCCAAACCAGCCAACAAGAACTCTCTAAATCTACTCCTCTATTCAAGAGACTTCCATAACTTCAAGGTTATTCAAACCAAAGATATCCTTAGGAAACAACTTTGATACTTACTATAGATCAAATGTTTATATCCTTCAAAAATTCATAAATTGAAACCTAATCCCCAATGTGATGGTATTTGAGGGTGGGGACTTTAGGAAGTGATTAGGTCATTAGGGTGGAATGGCTCATGAATGAATTAGTATCTTTATAAAAGAGACCCCAGAAAGTCCCCTCACTACCTTCTACCATTTGAGGTTATAGCAATAAGATAGACATACATGAACCAGGAAGCAAGTCTCACCAGACAGTGAATCTACCTGAGCCATGATCTTGGACTTCCCAGCCTCCAGCACTGTGAAATGTAAGTTTCTGTTGTTTGTAAGCCGCCCAGACTGTGATGGTCTGTTTAGCAGCCCAAATGGACTAAGACAACACTTTGAGACTAGAGAAAGATGACTTCTGGCTAGGTGGAAAAAAATCAAGACTCTGTGGCATTTGAGTTGGATCTTGAAGAATGGATATGATTTGGTCATGAGGAAATACAAGAAAGACAATCATAAGGAAGAGCATAAGCAAAGAAAAGGAGCAGGAAAGCACAAGTAATAGTGAGTAGTTACATCTGGCTACATCAATTAAACATACACTTTACTCACTAGTTTATCAAAAAAAAAAAAAAAACCAGCACATTAAAAAATACTTAATTACTTTTTTGGACATAGATATAATTAGCCCCTAAGTGTAACATATTTCTATCAGATTATGGGGACAACAGCCATACAAGGGATAAAAGATGCCACATATATATATGTATATATATACTGTATATATATATACACACACACACAGAAAGGCGAGGGGAGAGGCAGGAAGACTGGAGGGGTGGGGGGAGGGAGGAGTCAACTATGGAACACAGACTGAACCAAAGAGGAATTTCATTCATTCAATATGTTTTTTATAAAACCATCCTAATATATTCACTAGCATTCTGATAGATCTCACAGAAAATACAAAAGAAACTAAACTCCTGGAAAGAAGGGCTTATGTCTTAACCTACTAAGAAAGATATATAAAATAGCTAAACTATAACACAAGGCAAGAAACTATTTTAAAAAACACTGGAGTGGGACTTGGAAAAAATCAGAAGCCTACCATGGACCTTAGAAGAAAATATAAATTGGCATACGACAAGGGGAAAAGGTGTGCCAAAGCCAGGACAACTGCAAATATGTATGACAAGTTAGTAGAAACAGTTCACTAGTGACAGTGAAGGCCTTAAATACCAGCTGACAAATCTCAAGTTTATTCTATAGACCAGTGGTTCTCAACCCTATCTGCTATTAATTCTAGTTAACTCTAATGTGCAGCCAGTTCAGAATCACTGTATGGATATTGTAGAACCACTGAAGGTTTTTAAGTAGGCAAGAACAGATTAAAACTTATTTTAGGACTATCCTTTTACTAACACAATCAAAAGAAATAGAACAAATATTTAAAACACTTAATATTGAAATACAGGCACCCTGACATAATTTTATTTCTAAATACGGTCTTTATTCTTTGATCTCATACATACTAGAAAGTGCTGATGAACAGAAGCAATGAAAGCTGAATAAACTTTTCTTTCACATCTAATTCAATATCCCTTAAATGATGGCTTTGGGATTAATTTACTGGTAAGAAACTACTCTCTCCTTATGGGTTAGACATAATTTCAATTAAAAATTGTGTCAATTAAGATTAACTTCTAGTTAAATATCATTAAGAATCCTTAGATACTATTCAAAGAATGTGAAAGAAAAATGTGGACCATTTCTTAATAACTCACCTGGATTCACTTTTTCTTTTTACAGTTTCTAAAAACAATGTTGAAAAACTCTTTCTAGCTTGTGGGTGATCTTCACATTCTGAATCTTGTATTCTTTTTTGAGATGTTCCTAACTGTTTCCTCTCTTGTGGTCCTTCTGATACTTTATCCTCTATTTCTGATACTTTATTCGTTACTTCTACTTTCTTCAAATCATCTTTATCTTCAAAGTTTAACCTAAAAGGTTAAAAGGAAGACATGATGAATGTTCCCACCATTTGTTGAGTTATGAGTATTCCTGAACTCCCTTACAGTGACAATACAACTGCTTACAAAATTTTCCAGTGGGCCTTTATTTAAAATTTATAAATGCTGATGTGTTTCTCTTACACAAAATACACAAGGCAAATTGCTCAGAAAAATTAAATTTTATATTTGTTGATAGAAAAAAATGAGAGAAAAAGAATGGCTAAATCATATAACAAGGAAATGTGTAGCTTAGAACACTAGTTCTCAAACATTTAATATGAATTTGAATCATCTGGAGAATCTTATTAAAATGTAGATTCTGATTCAGTAGGTCTAGCACAGGGTTTGAGATTCTATATTTCTAACAGGCTTCCAGATAATGCCACTGCTCTCGATCCTGAGCTGCAGAGCACACTGTGAATAGCAAAATCTTAGAAGGTACTTAACTCCTCAGCTCCAAGAACCACACAAGACCCTAGAAAGATACTACACTCATGGCAGAGGTTCCCAATAGCAAAGGACCTTGAACAATCTGTTTTGCTTCTTAAAGGCCAAAGGGAAAGCCCCAAGAAATGGATGTGGGTTTACCACAACTCATCCTCAACAAAACTTACTCTTTGCTACCCTCAGATGACCTGATATATACCTACCCTTATAATTAGAAATAACATAGAGAAAATACAAATTGTTTCTCTTAGGAAGTTATAGAAAACTTATTATAAGGAAAAAAAACACATCCTGTGATAAACCATAAAGGAAAAGAATATGAAAAAGAATGTATATATGTATAACTGAGACACTATGCTGTACAGCAGTAATTAACACAACATTGTAATTCAACTATACTTCAATTTAAAAAATTTGTTTAAAAAGAGAAAGATCTGAATATAACAAAATATTCACATATGTCAAATCTGAATATGTGAGTGCCTATTGTGTTATCTTCTGTATGTCTACAGTATTTTAAAATATAAATCTTAAAGAAAAGAAAAAAGAAAAAAACATGCTTTTCCATAGACCATAGAAAAGTTTACCCCCAAACTTCTCTGAAGAACACTTTAAGGCCTTCCATATTAAATATAAACTGAATATATACTGAATGCATGTTATGTTTTTCTCAAAACATGTTAATATTCCTCAATACTTACTATAAAATACCTAAAAGACTAAATTACCCACTTTTTAACATAAAAGATAAAATAGCTATAGTAAGATTAATATCTTTTAAATAAACAAAAATTCACCTTTTTTTGGTTTTATGAGAAATCTCTGTACTTGAAGGCAGCATATTTACTGAATTTTCAGAAGTATAGGTTTCTCTCTTTTGGGCAACAGATGGAATAGTCTTTTGCAATGAAGATGCTTTTGCATCCAGAAGATCAGAAGGTAAGCCAATAGATAAGTAAAATTCCTCATCAGCTTCATTGTGATGATCTTTTAGTTTTTTACTTGACATTTTTCTCGAGTCAGATGTATTGTTAGAATGAACATCAGTTGCCAAAATTTTCTGATGAACCTCATGGGCCTGAACTAGAAGAAAATTACATGAAGATATTAAAAACTCTTTAAATAATAATACTAGAATGAAATGTGCTTTTTAAAATTCAGCAACAATTTAATTAGAAGGTTTCCAGAAGACTCACAGGTCATTAAGTTTATAATCAAAGATCCAGGATTAAAATATACAAGTACTTTAAGAGTTCTAATTTATGAAATTAATAAACTGAAAGGTGTATTTGGTCCATGCTCCACAGTTCTAAAATGAATAAAATCCTCAAACAGAAAATTCAGTTTTATTGATATAGTAAATTTATTCAAGATTTGAATATAGTCAAACTCAGAGAAGGAGAGATTTGAATAATGGTTGCCAGGGACTAGGAGAAGGGAGAAATTCAGAGTTGTTAATTAACAGGTATAAAGTTTCAGTTATACAAGATAAATAAGTTTTAGAGATCTAGAGTACAACATTGTGCCTATACATAACAATACTCTATTGTACACTTAAAAATCTGTTGAGAGGGAAGATCTCATGTAAAAATGTTCTTACTGGGACTTCCCAGGTGGTGCAGTGGTTAAGAGTCCACCTGCCAACGCAGGGGACACGGGTTCGAGCCCTGGTCTAGGAAGATCCCACATGCCGCAGAGCAACTAAGCCCATGCACCACAACTAGAGCCCACAAGCCACAACTACTGAGGCCATGTGCCACAACTCCTGAGCCCACGTGCTGCAACTACTGAAGCCCGTGAGCTCTACGGCCCATGCGCCACAACTACTGAGCCCACATGCTGCAACTACTGAAGCCCGCGTGCCTAGAGCCGATGCTCTGCAACAAGAGAAGCCACCGTAATGAGAACACTGCAACGAAGAGTAGCCCCCGCCTGCCACAACTAGAGAAAGCCCGTGCGCAGCAACAAAGACCCAATGCAGCCAAAAATAAATAAAATTTTAAAAAATAAATAAATAAAATAAAATGTTCTTAGCACAATAAAGTAAAAATTCTTTTAAAGATTTAAATAAATCTTTACATAGCTAAAATAAGTAACAGGTGATCCTAGAGAAATCATGAGATTCAATCTTTAGGTTAAGAGTTGGGTAAACTAGGGCAGCTAGATGAGCACACTTTTATACATATACATACACATATACATATAGAACAGATACATATATAGATACATAAAATATATGTATATATAGGGAGAATATTTATATACACATACATCTTTATATCTATACAAAGAGAATATATATCATACACATATGTCTTTATATCTATATAAAGAGAAATATATATTCTTTTAACCCTTAACCTTTAAATATCAAAGAAAAAGTAGAATGGCTGGGTAGTACTCATACTGATTCATACTCTCAAAAAGAAAAGATTAAAAATTTAAAATAAGTCAAAATGGGCTTTTGGTTCTGGAACAAAATTACATACTCACTTTTTCCCGCTTCTCCCTTTAAGTACAACTTAAACAAACAATAATAACAGAACTCTGAAAGCTGGAAGAAGGTATATTTGCTAGGAACCTCAAACCTTAAGCAACAACGGATAATGTGGTGAATCCCCTGTAGCATCAGATAATGAAACAAACCAAAATACCACTGCTAGAACTCTAAACACTTAAATGTCATTGGAAATAAACTCCACAAAAATAGGCAAGAGCCTTCACATTAAACCAAAACAGGCCAACTATAACAAAAGACTGAAATACAATGAAGAGTCCCTTAACATAATAACCAAAATGTTGAGGATACAATCAAAATGACTCATCATAATAAAAATTTAAAAAAAAGAAAAAACACAATCTGAAGAAGAAAATACGATCAATGGATGCAAATAGACAAGATGAATCAGATGCTGGAATTATTTAACAAGAATTTATTTAAAGCAACCACCATAAAAATGTCTTAACGTTCAATTATAAATTCTCTTGAAACAAATGAAAAGACAGAAACTCTCAAAGAAATAGGAGTTACAAAAAGAGACCCAGCATTTGGATCTTAGCCATTATAGTTGTGTAGTGGTATCTAACTGTTGTTTTAATTTAAAATTCCCTAATGACGATAACGATGAACAAATCAAAACCACAATGAGATACTAATTCACACCCATTAGGATGGGAAGGGAGGGAGGGAGGGAGGGAGAAAATAACAAGTTAACAAGTGTTGGTGAGGATATAGAAAAACTGGAACCCTTGCGCACAGCTGGTGGGAATGTAAAATGATGCAGCCACTATGGAAGATAGCTTGGTCATTCCTCAAGAAATTAAAAATGCAATTACCATATGATCTAGTAATTCCTTTTTTGCCTATATATCCAAAAAGATTGAAAGCAGGGGCTGCAAGAGGTACTTGTACGTCTGTGCTCACACCAACATTATTCACAAAAGACAAAAGGTGGAAACCACCTAAATGTCCATCAATGGATAAATGGACAAAACAAAATATTGTATACATACAGTGAAATATTATTCAGCTTTATAAAGGAAGGAAAACGTGACACACGCTACAAGCTGGCTGACACTTGAGGACATTATGCTAAGTGAAATAAGCCAGTTGCAAAAGGACAAAAACTGCACAATTCCACTCATATGAGGTATTTAGAGTAGTCAAATTCAAAAACAGAATGTAGAAGCGTGGTTACCAGAGGCTGGGGGGTAGAGGGAGATTGTTTAATGGGTTCAGTTTTGCAAGATGAATAAGTTCTGTGGATGGATGGTGGTGACAGTTGGACAACCTGACTGTCCTTAATGCCAAAGAACTGTACACTTAAAAATGTTTAAAATGGTAAATTATATGTTATATTATTTTACCGTAATTTTTTAAAATCATTTTTTAAAAAGGAATAAAGAGCACAAACAGTGATGTATGTGTAAATATAAACACTGACTGATTAAAGCAAAAATAAAGTCTTATAGAGATAAAAGATACCAAAATACACAGCAGAATTACAATAGAGGATAACAGGAATAAAATATATGACAACAGTATGTCAGTTGGGAATTAGGGAGTTGTTCTAGTTACTCTGTCTGCATAATAAGTAACTCCATGCCTTGGCTGCATAAAACAACCATATATTATGTTCATAAATTCTGTGGGGCCGGAATTTGGCAGGGCACAGCAGGGATGACTTGTCTCTACTCCATGAAGTCTGGGGCCTGGAATGATTTGAAAACTTGCTTACTCGCATGTCTAACATCTGAGGCTGGCTGCAGGCCGAAGGAATATTGCTGTCTATGTATGTCTGCAAGTAGGCTAGTTTGGGCTTTCTCACAGCATGATGTCTGGGTTATAAGGTAGAGTATCCTAAGAGGGAAACAAGGAGAAAGGGAGGGAGCCAAGCAGAAGCCTTTTATGTCCTAACCTTGGAAGTCACACAGTATCACATATACCACATTCTATGATATATCATATGATACAATATATGATGTGATATGATATGATATATGATATGATATGATATGATATGTACAAACAACCTCACTTACGGGGGTGAGGAAAAATGCTGACCTAAGTAAGGTTAGAAATGAATGGAGTCTGTAAAACTAAAAGCTAAAGAAATTGTACATTACATTGTCATACTAAGTGAAGTAAGTCAGATAGACAAAGACAAATATTATATGATATCACTTATATGTGAAATCTGAAAAATAAAACAAAACAGAAACAGACTCACAGACACAGAAAACAAACTTATGGTTACCGAAGAGGCAGGAGGGTGAGGGATAAATTAGGAGTATGGGATTAACAGATATACATTACCATATATAAAATAGATAAACAACAAGGATTTATTGTATAGCACAGGGACTATATTCAATATCTTATAATAACCTATAATGGAAAAGAATCAAGAAAAAAGTATATGTATGTGTACATATATACATATTTATATAACCAAATCACTTTGCTGTACACCTGAAACTAACACAATATTGTAAATTAAGTACAATAAAGAAATTGTACATAAGCACTGTACTCCAGTAGATAAAATTGTTTTCCATGGGTTTAAGTCAACAATTCTGATACTGTTATACATGTATATAGGAATAAAAAGTTAAGTAGGTGGATGGTGAATGGTAAGTGCCAAGTTTCTTACACACAGAGTGGACGTTTACAGATAAGCAAGGCAAAGAAACAAGAGTAATCCATGTGGTAATAAATTACAGTTGGAAACATCAATATGAATTCATGTTTAACTTGATATAGATACAGTTACACAGAAAAATATTTATAGATATGTGTATATATACCGGTTACCATACACACATATATTTCCTTGCTCTGTCAGCTGAGACAGTCTTGAAGCATTAACACCCCAGGAGTAACAGCACACCTAGCACCCAGATCTTGGTTCCTAATACCATTCTCCAGTAAAAGGAACCACTGGTTCCTTGGAGAAATGGCTGATTCTAGGGTAAGTTGAGCCTGGAGCATCCTGTAGTTCCAGAAGGTAAGGAAGTGTTCAAAAACAACAGCAATAACAACAAAGATGGGGTCCATCAAAGGGGCACAGGAGCCAGTGAAAGAGCTTTCTAATGGCCAAAGCTGGAACAGTTTGAGTAACAAATTTAATAAAATAGTACTGGATTATAAACCAAAGTATAAAATAAAGTTTCTACCTCAAAAACTAAAAAAAAGAGCAAAATAAACCCAAACCAAGGACAAGAATGGAAAAAATAGAGCAGAAATCAATGAAACTAAAAACAGGAAAACAACACAAAAACTTACTGAAACAAGAAGCTAGTTCTTTTAAAACAGTGAATAAAAATGATAATCCTGTAACAAAATTAACAAAGGCAAAAAGACAAGACACAAATCAACAATATCCAGAATAAAATGGTATATCACAACAGATCCTGCAGCCATTAAAAGGATAAGAAAGTAATACTATGTACAACTTTATGCTGATAAACTCAACAACTTAGAAGAAATGGACCAATTCTTCAAAAACCATAAACAAAAATGTGCCAAGATAAAATAAATAACCTAAATAGTCCTATAACTATTAAAGAATTGAATTTGTGACTTAAAAGCTCTTGAAAAAGAAATGCCACAGACCAGATGATATCACTGGAGAATATTATACCAAAAAATCAGAGAATTAAAATCAATTTTACATAATCCCTTCTAGGAATTAGAAGGGGGAATAATTTCCAACTCATTTTATAAGGTTGGTGAGCATTACCTTGATACCAAAACCATACAAATACAGCATAAAAAAGAAAACTACAGATCACTATCTCTCACTAACTTAGATGCAAAAAATTCTCAAAATTTTAGCAAACTGCATCAAACAATGTATAAAAATTAGTAATACAACATAATTGACATTTATGGTCAACTGCACTCAACAACGGAATACTTGTTTTTCAAGTGCCCATGAAGCATGCATAAAGGCAGACAATATCTTGGGTCATAAAACAAATAAAACAAATCTTCACAAATTTAAAAGAACTAAAATGACATAGTGTATATATGCTATGCCATAAAGAAATCAAGACTAGAAATCACTAAGGGAAAGACAACAGGAAAAGTATATTCATTTAGCATAATGTTTCTAAGGTTCTTTCATGTTGTAGCATGTATCAGAACTTCATTCCTTTTTTTGGTTGAATAATATTCCACTCTACACATGTACCACATGTTGTTTGTCCATTCACTTGTTCATGGGACACTTTGGTTGTTTCCACCTTTTGGGTATTATGAATCATACTGCTATGAACATTGGGGTATAAGTATCTGTTTGAGTCCCTGTTTTCAATTCTTTTGAATATAAACCTAGGAGTAGAAATGCTACTTAATACCTAATTTTTTGAGGAACCACCAAACTGTTTTCCACTGGCTGCATAATACATGTGGGTTTCTATAAATTCCACATCCTCAACATGTTTTATTTTATTTAAAAAATAATAATATCCATCCTAATATGCATAAAGTGGTATCTCTGTGGGGTTTTGATTTGTATTTCTCTAATGACTAACAATGTTGAACAACTTTTCATGCAGTTGTTATCAGCTTGCCAGATGCATAGCAAGCCAAAACGCTGAGACAACAAGGTTTGCAGCAAAGAAAGGGTTTTATTTGCAAGGCAGCCAAGCAAGATGATCTGAGGCGTGGGGAGCTTGGGGAAAGGTGACTGAAAAAAAGTTGCAATAATCATCACTCTGCACAGGCCTCTGCATGGTCAAAAGGTTACTGGAGTGGACCCTTAAGCATAACCAGTTGAAGGGTGGTCCTATTCAGTCTTAACCAGCTCAGCACAAACTAGATGCAGCTGACTTCAAGTTCCCAGAAAACAACTCAGGCAAGTATCTTGTTCAGGTTACATGCCACTTGAAGGACATGCAAGTCTGAAAGCAAACTCAATTAGTGAAGGCAGGTAAAACACATTCACTGGCCAACTGGAGAAATGTCTATTCAAGTCCTTTGCCCTTTTCAGTTGGGATGTTTATTTTTGTTGTTGTTGAGTTACAGGAAGTCTTTATGTATTCTGGATATAAATCCCGTATTACAGGGGTCCCCAACTCCCAGGCCACGGACCGGTACCGGTCCATGGCCTGTTAGGAACCAGGCCACACAGCAGGAGGTGAGCAGTAGGTGAGTGAGCAACGCTTCACCTGTATTTACAGCCGCTCCCCATCGCTCGCATTACCACCTGAGCCACACCTCCTGTCAGATCATCGGTGGCATTAGATTCTCATAGGAGCACAAACCCTACTGTGAACTGCACATGCAAGGGATCTAGCCTGCATGCTCCTTATGAGAATCTAATGTGAGGTAGAACAGAGGTGGTGACTCTAGCGCTGGGGAGCAGATGCAAATACAGATTATCATTAGCAGAGAGGTCTGACTGCACAGAGACCATAATAAATCAATTGCTTGCAGACTCATATCAAAACCCTATTAGTGACTGGCAAGTGAAAACAAGCTCAGGGCTCCCACTGATGCTGCATTATGGTGAGTTGTATAATTATTTCATTATATCTTACAATGTAATAATAACAGAAATAAAGTGCACAATGAATGTAATGCGCTTGAATCATACCAAAACCACCCGCCCCCCCCCCCGCCCCCAGTCCATGGTAAAATTGTCTTCCACAAAACCTCTCCATGGTACCAAAAAGGTTGGAGCCCACTGCCTTATGAGATATACTATATGCAATTATTTTCCCCCATTTTGTGGGTTATCCTTTCATGCTCTTGATAGTACCCTTCACACACTTTTGAAGGACATAAATATGTAAGACATATTTGTTCTTAAGTAGAAAACCTAAATGATGCAAAAATATGAATTTTCACAAAATTACTATACAAATTAAATGCAACTAGTTAAAATCACAACAAAATTTTATTGGAAACTGAACAAACAAAATTCATAGAAATTAAAAATGTCTAAGAACAGCAGAACAGTGGCATGTATCAGAACTAGATATATAAATAGATACCTTTATATCAGCATATGCTATAAAACTACAATTAGTAAAAAACAGTATTGTGTTGACATTAAGAATAAACAAATAGACCAAAATTCAAAAGCATATTGAATGATATATGAGATTTAATACATGATAAAAGTAGCACATTCATATGAGAATGGATTATATAATTAATAAAAGGAACTAGCACAACTGACCATAAGGAAGAAAATAAAATTATAACATTATGCCACATTATACACTGAAGCACATTCCAGATGGATTAAAAATTTAAGTTAGAAAGAAAAAAAGATGTTAAGATGAAAATCTAAGATATTACATATACCATTAGGATAAAACAGACCTTTTAACCAAAACAGGACACTCAAAAGCTATTTTAAAAAAAAACCACACACACATTTGACAATTAAAATAAAAAATGTTATCCATCATATAAGATACTATAACCAAAATCTGTAATAGTCTAGGGATCATTTGGAAAAATATCTGATAAATGACAGATAAATTACACAAATTACAGATAAACAGTTACAGATACTCAATTTAAAGATCTCTCATAAACTAGAAAAAACAAATGTGCAAAGGATATGAAAAGATAAAAAAGGAATTTCAAATAGCCAGTAAACTTATGAAAAGGTGTTCAAACTCAGTGGTAATCACTAAAGTAACACTGAGATCATTTAATACTGATCAAATTGGCAAAAAGTTCAATAGAATAGTAAATACTCTATCAGGTGAAAGGCACTTTCTTACATTGCTGGTATAAAAGGAAATTGTAAAAGCCTCTTCTGAAAACATGTGCACACACACACACGTTTATATATGTGTTCGTTCAGGAGCACCAATGAAGATATGGAAGGATTCAAGGCTACCTCAGCAGGATGAGGGGAGTAATGATTAGTAGCTTTTTCTTTTAAATCTTTGACTCACCTCAAATGAAGGACTTTTCTAATTTGAAAAATGCAAAAAAATTTAAAAACTGGCAGCACATATAAAATGACTGAAGGAAATGCAACAAAATGCAACAGAGAGAAAAAGAACACTGACCACATATATTCAAATATCAAATCATTATGCTGTATTCCTGAAACTAATATTATGTAAATTATACCTTAGTTAAAAAAAAAATGCTCAAGGAGTCCATGGAGGGGCCCACATGGGAGGAAATTAAGGTTTCCTGCCAGCAACCAGACCCACATGAGTGTCAACTTGGAAATACATCCTTAGCCCCAGTCAAGCCTTCAGATGACTGCAACCCTGGCCATCATCTTGACTACCACCTCATGAGAGATTACAAGCCAGCACCACCTAACTAAGCTGCTTCTGAATTCCTGACCCATAGAAACTGTATGAGATAATAAATATTTTTTTTAAAAAAAGAAGAAAGAAAAGAAAAGAAAAGAAGAAAAATGTATTTGAAAACTCTTAAAGCTATGGTCCCTATAATAATTCTTAAGTTAATGTCTCTTACCACATCCTATTAACAACACTCCTACCACTAAAACAAAAAACCATATAATAATCAGATAAAACTTATTATTCCACAAATCAAAACAACGAGGTACCACCTCACACTGGTCGGAATGGCCATCATTAAAAAGTCTACAAATAATAAATGCTGGAGAGGGTATGGAGAAAGGGAACCCTCTTACACTGTTGGTAGGAATGTAAATTGGTGAAGCCACTATAGAAAACAGTATGAAGGTTCCTCAAAAAACTAAAAATAGAGTTGCCAAATGATCCAGCAATCCCACTCCTGGTCATATACCCAGACAAAAAGATAATTCGAAAAGATACGTGCACCCCTATGTTCATAGCAGCACTATTTACAATAGCCAAGACATGGAAACAACCTAAATGTCCACTGTCGGATGAATGGATAAAGAAGATGTGCCACATATATACAATGGAATATTACTCAGCCATTAAGAAGAAAGAAGTAATGCCACTTGCAGCAACATGGATAGACCTAGAGATTATCAGACTAAGTGAAGTAAGTCAGAAAGACAAATACCATATATCACTTATACGTGGAATCTAAAATACAACACAAATGAACATATCTATGAAACAAAAATGAACTCACAGATATAAAGAACACACTTGTGGTTGCCGGGGGGCGGGGGGGGAGGGAAGGATTGGGAGCTTGGGATTAGCAGATGCAAACTATTATATATGGAACGGATAAACAACGAGGTCCTACTATATAGCACAGGGAACTATATTCAATATCCTATGATAAACCATAATGGAAAAGAATATATATGTATAACTGAGTCACTCTGCTGTGCAGCAGAAATTAAACACAACATTGTAAATCAACTATACTTCAATAAAATTTAGAAAAAAAAAACTTATTCATGTTTTGTTAAAAAAAAATACACTGACAGTGGACTTGAGAGGGACTCAAAAACAACTTCATCCATTTCACAATTCTGCCTAGGCTGACCCTGACCTTGTCACTCAAGCCGACATATGTGCTACCTTCAGCATTTCTAACTCTTTAAATATATGTAGGCAAATATCACCCATGGGGATGCTACCAACCTGATTTGTTGACAGCTTCACTTGGTTCCACAATTAACTGCAGAGGGGTTTCTTTCTTCCTTGAAGAAACTGTACCTGACTTTGGATGTGATTTCTGGCACTGAGTCTAAAAGAGATACAACATTAGATCTATTCTATTAAAGTGCCAATTTTGATTAAACACATTTGTTTTTAAATTGAAAAAAAAAAGTATCTTTAAAAACAATAAACCAGCTGGTAAAGTTGCATACTTAACTCCTTAGAAACCAATTTCATCTTATCTAGCAAAGCTGAAATTTCATATAACCTACCACAGAAACAATGCTGCTCTGAACAGCTTTTAAAAGCCTATTCTCCCAGAAGATTGGATAAGTAAATTACCGTATAGTCATATATCACAATATCACAAATACAACAGTGAAAGGAATAAACTACAGCACACATGAATGATTATGTTAATAAAAGCAAGTCACACAAGTATATAATCTCATTTATGTAAAGTTCAGAATAGATGCAAAAACATGTAAAACACTAAATATATATAGTATTTAGAGATTCACTCTATGCAGGAAAGAGTTAATGCACCAGGCCTGATCACTTAAAAACCTGCTTACAGGGCTTCCCTGGTGGCGCAGTGGTTGAGAATCTGCCTGCTAATGCAGGGGACATGGGTTCAAGCCCTGGTCTGGGAAGATCCCACATGCCGCGGAGCAACTAGGCCCGTGAGCCACAACTGCTGAGCTTGCGCGTCTGGAGCCTGTGCTCCGCAACAAGAGAGGCCGTGACAGTGAGAGGCCCGCGCACCGCGATGAAGAGTGGCCCCCGCTTGCCACAACTAGAGAAAGCCCTCCCACAGAAACGAAGACCCAACACAGCCAAAAATAAATAAATAAAATTTAAAAAAAAAAAAAAAAAACCTGCTTACAAGACTAGCCCTTGGCTGGCACACAGAGTCTTGGCTTTCAGAATGTTTCCTCCATTACCAACTGGAACCTGCTATGCCAGCCTGCCTAGACTGTTTGTATAAACAATGTGATTTATGGTGAACATCTTCCTTCTTTCCTTCAGGGAATACAGAATTTTGGTGGGCAGAGGGTACCAATATAACCAGCTCCCAATAAAAACAGGCTAAATCTCAAAAGGCTTCCCAGGGCAGAAAGACTGTACATGTTTTATAGCATTTTACTGCTGGATGCAAAGAGTGCACTCTGTGTGGCCCCTCTGGAGAGCCTGACATGGATTCCACCATACTCTGCCTGATGCGTACTTTTCTCTTACTGATCTGGCTGTGTATCCTGACTATACGCCTATAACAAATCTCAGTCATGAGTACAACTAACTACAAGTGGAGTCTCATGAGTCCTATCTAGTGAAGCACCCAACACGTGAATGGTAGTAGGACCTATGTCTTAAGTAGTGAAAGAAATACTGACACAAATGTCAGCACACACCCACATGTGGTAAAGCTATAAAGCAAAGGATGGGAATGATGAACGTGAAATTCAACACAGTGGTTACCTCTGTGCAGGGAGGAGAGGCAAAAGAATAAGATCACAAAGGGGCACATAGGTGCTTCAAAGGTACTGGTATTTCTGACATTGAGAAATGGGCACATGGGTGTTCATTTATGTTATTTTTAATACCTTATGTACATAACATGCTTTCTTTTGAAAATTTGAAATATATCAAGTCGTAATTTTTTAATTCTAGAAAAGAGAAAACTCATTCACACATTACAGGTGGGAAAGTGAACTAATAGACCATTCTGCAGAAAAGATTGACAATACTTAACAATTTCGTTTCAAAAATACATATCCTAGAGAAATTCAATTTACAAATGCAAACAAGGAGGCATAAACAAAGGTTGTTCGCTACATCACTGTTATAATGAATAGAGGGAAAAAATCTAAAAATCTACCAATAGGGAAATATGTAAATAATGGAGCCACTACATTGCTAGTTCAGCGGATACACTATGGAACTCAATTACGTGAAGTAACAAAAGCAAGTTTTCATCATATTCTACTCCCTCTTGAAACCTCACCAAGGATTTTTTTAATGCATTCTTTTTTTTAATTTATTTTTTTTTATTTATTTATTTTTGTCTGCATTGGGTCTTTGCTGCTGTGCGCAGGCTTTCTCTAGTTGTGGCGAGCGGGGGCTCCTCTTCATTGCAGTGTGCAGGCTTCTCATTGAAGTGGTTCTCTTGTTGCGGAGCACAAGCTCTAGGCGCACAGGCTTCAGTAGTTGTGGCTTGCGGGATCTAGAGTGCAGGTTCAGTAGCTGTGGCACACAGGCTTAGTTGCTCCACGGCATGTGGGATCTTCCCGGACCAGGGATCAAACTCGTGTCCCCTGCACTGGCAGGCAGATTCTTAAGCAATGCATCACCAGGGAAGTCCCACTAAGGATTTTTTTTAAATGTATAAACCCAGAAGGATGAAAAGAAAGAGAAGAGAGTAGATGAGAGACATCAATAAACTTTTTTAGGTTGGAAAGCAGATCAGTAGCAACTAAGCAGCCCAGAAAGACCAGAAACATGCTAACAATGAAATAAGCCCAGAAGCAGACAGATTTATGTTTAAGGAGAAACCCATAAGTTCAGTTTTTCAAGGTACAATGCACCTCTAAAAGAGGGGCTCCAGGTAGGGCCTGCCAACAGAAGAGTTGTTAAAGGATGTATGGGGGGAGCAGAGTCAAGATGGCGGAGTAGGAGAACATGGAATTCGTGTCTCCACACAGCTAGAGCACCTACCAGGCACTAGTGGGGGACCTCAGACACCTATGGGGACAGGAGGAACCCCCAGGTGACCCAGTAGGACATGTGGGGAGGAAAAGTAGAGGCTAGACGGGACCAGTGCCCCTGAGGTGTGGCTGTGGGAGGGGAGGAGTTCCAATGCTCAGGAGGGGCCCACCCACAGTGAGGGGATTGGCGGGACAGGGAGAGACCTTCAGGGGACTGGGGAATCAGAGGGGAACATGGCCAGAGTTTCCCCCAACCTCTCAGCCCCCAGCTAGTCTGCTGGGGTCGCAGGCCAAAACCTCTACACTCAAGGTCCCCTCAGGGACTTTTCCAGCCGCATGGGTCTTGAACCTAGGTCCTGCCACCCCACAGCAAAGGCCTTCTCTGGTTTGTTTTTTTTTTCTTTTTTCCTGTTCTGGTTCTGTTTTACCTTGTTGTTGCTGTTTCATTTATATATATTTTTTATAATAAATTTTTTACTTTTCTAATTTTATTTTATTTTTTATTCTTTGTTATACTTTTGCCTTTTGGGTTTTTTTTGTTTGTTTTTCTGCCACACCGTGCAGCTTGCAGGATCTTGGCTCCCAAGCTGGGGGTCAGGCATGAGCTCCTGTAGTGGGAGCACCGAGTCCAAACTGCTAGACTAACAGAGAACCTCATACCCCAGGGATTATTAATCAGAGTGAGGTTTCCCAGAAGTCCTCATCTTGGCACCAAGACCCAGCTCCACCCAACTGCTTGCAAGCTCCAGTGCTGGACGCCTCAGGCCAAACAACCAGTAAGACAGGAACACAGCCCCACCCACCAAAAAAATAAAAAGATGAGACAACAAAAAAATATGTTACAGATGAAGAAGCAAGGTAAAAACCTACAAGACCAAATAAATGAAGAAGAAATAGGCAACCAACCTGAAAAAGAATTCAGAGAAATGATGGTAAAGATGTTCCAAAATCTCAGAAATAGGATGGAGGCATGGATCAAGAAAATACAAGAAATATATAACAAAGACCTAGAAGAACTAAAAAACAAACAGTGATGAACAACACAATAACTAGAATGAAAAATACTCTAGAAGGAATCAACAGCGGAATAGCTGAGGCAGAAGAACAAATAAATGAGCTGAAAGATAGAATGGTGGAAATAACTGCCGAAGAGCAAAATAAAGAAAAAAGAAAGAAGAGAATTGAGAAGAGGCTCAGAGACCTCTGGGACAACATTAACTGCACCAACATCTGAATTATAGGGGTCCCAGAAGAAGAAAACAAAGAGAAAGGGTCGGAAAAAATATTTGAAGAGATTATAGTTAAAAACTTCCCTAACATGGGAAAGGAAATAGCCACCCAAGTCCAGGAAGCACAGAGAGTCCTATACAGGATAAACCCTAGGAGAAACACACCAAGACACATATTAATCAAACTAACAAAAATTAAATTCAAAGAAAAAATACTAAAAGCAGCAAGGGTAAAGCAACAAATAACATACAAAGGAATCCCCATACAGTTATCAGCTTATTTTTCAGCAGAAACTCTGTAGGCCAGAAGGGAGTGGCAGGATATATTTCAAGTGATAAAAGGGAAAAACCTACAACCAAGATTACTCTACCCAGCAAGGATCTCATTCAAATTTGATGGACAAATCAAAAGCTTTACAGATAAGCAAAAGTTAAGAGAATTCAGCACCACCAAACCAGCTTTATGACAAATGTGAAACGAACTTCTCTAGGAGGAAAAGAAAAAGACTCACAAAAACAAACCAGGACAATTAAGAAAATGGTAATAGGAACATAGGTATCAATAATTACCTTGAATGTAAATGGATTAAATGCTCCAACCAAAATACACAGACTGGCTGAATGGATACAAAAACAAGACCCATATATATGCTGTCTACAAGAGACCCACTTCAGACCTAGGGACACATACAGACTGAAAGTGAGGGGATGAAAAAAGACATTCCATGAAGATGGAAGTCAAAAGAAAGCTGGAGTAGCAATACTCACATAAGACGAAACAGACTTTAAAATGAAGACTGTTGGGGCTTCCCTGGTGGCGCAGTGGTTGAGAATCTGCCTGCTAATGCAGGGGACACGGGTTCGAGCCCTGGTCTGGGAAGATCCCACATGCCGCGGAGCAACTGGGCCCATGAGCCACAACTACTGAGCCTGCGTGTCTGGAGCCTGTGCTCCGCAATGACAGAGGCCATGATAGTGAGAGGCCCACGCACCGCGATGAAGAGTGGCCCCTGCTTGCCGCAGCTAAAGGAAGCCCTCGCACAGAAACGAAGACCCAACACAGCCAAAAAAATAAATAAATAAGTAAATAATAATTTTAAAAAAAAAATGAAGACTGTTACAAGAGATAAAGAAGGAAACTACATAATGATCAAGAGATCAATCCAAGAAAAAGATATAACAATTATAAATATTTATGTACCCAACATAGGAGCACCTCAAAACATAAGGCAGGGCTTCCCTGGTGGTGCAGTGGTTGAGAGTCTGCCTGCCAATACAGGGGACACAGGTTTGGGACCTGGTCTGGGAGGATCCCACATGCCGCGGAGCAACTGGGCCCGTGAGCCACAACTACTGAGCCTGCGCGTCTGGAGCCTGTGCTCCGCAACAAGAGAGGCCGCGACAGTGAGAGGCCCGCGCACTGCGATGAGGAGTGGCCCCCGCTTGCCGCAACTGGAGGAAGCCCTCGCACAGAAACGAAGACCCAACACAGCCATAAATAAATAAATAAATAAATAAATTAAAAAAAAAAAACAGAAACCTTATTTAAAATACAGTCAGGAGGAGGGCTTCCCTGCTGGCGCAGTGGTTGGGAATCTGCCTGCTAATGCAGGGGACACGGGTTCGAGCCCAGGTCTGGGAAGATCCCACATGCCGCGGAGCAACTGGGCCCGTGATCCACAACTACTGAGACTGCGCGTCTGGAGCCTGTGCTCCGCAACAAGAGAGGCGGCGATAGTGAGAGGCCCGCGCACCGCGATGAAGAGTGGCCCCCACTTGCCGCAACTAGAGAAAGCCCTCGCACAGAAACGAAGACCCAACACAGCCAAAAATAAATAAATAAATTAAAAAAAAAAAAAAATACAGTCAGGAGGCCACAAGGGGGAGACCTCACCCCCTACTGTGCAGCCTCAATAAAAAAAAATAAAAAAAATAACATAAGGCAAATGCTAACAGCCATAAAAGGGGAAAACAACAGTAACACAATAATAGTGGGGGACTTAAAACACCCCACTCACACCAGAGGACAGATCGTCCAGACAGAAAATAAGTAATGAAATACCAGCTTTAAATGACACAATAGAACAGACAGATTTAACTGATATTTATAGGACATTCCACCCAAAAGCAGCAGAATACACTTTCTTCTCAAGTGCACATGGAACATTCTCCAGGATAGATCACATCTTGGGTCACAAATCAAGCCTCAGATTATTTAAGAAAATTGAAATCGTATCAAGCATCTTTTCCGACCACAATGCTATGAGATTAGAAATCAATTACAGGAAAAAAACTGTAAAAAAAAAAAAAAAACAAAAAACATATGGAAGATAAACAGTGTGCTGCTAAATAACCAACAGATCACTGAAGAAATGAAAGAGAAAATAAAAAATACATAGAAACAAATGACAATGAAAACACAATGGCCCCAAACCTATGGGACGCAGCAAAAGCAGTTCCAAGAGGGAAGTTTATACCAATTCAATGTCATCTCAAGAAACAAAGAAACTCTCAAATAAATGATCTAATCTTACACCTAAAGCAACAAGAGAAAGAAGAACAAAGAAAACCCAAAATTAGTAGAAGGAAAGAAGTCATAAAGATCAGACCAGAAATAAATGAAATAGAAATGAAGAAAACAATAGCAAAGATCAATAAAACTAAAAGTTGGTTCTTTAAGAAGATAAACAAAATTGATAAACCTTTAGCCAGGATCATCAAGAAAAAAAGGGAGAGAACTCAAATCAATAAAATTAGAAATGAGGGACTTCCCTGGTGGCACAGTGGTTAAGAATCACGCCTGCCAACGCAGGGGACACAGGTACAAGCCCTGGTCCAGGAATATCCCACATGCTGCGGAGCAACTAAGCCCGTGTGCCACAACTACTGAGCCTGCACTCCAGAGCTCGTGAGCCACAACTACTGAGCCCGTGAATCACAACTACTGAAGCCACTCATTCTAGGGCCTGTGCTTCGCAACAAAAGAAGCCATCGCAATGAAAAGCATGTGCAGCGCAACGAAGAGTAGCCCCCGCTCACCAAAACTAGAGAAAGCCCACGTGCAGCAACGAAGACCCAATGCAGACAAAAATAAATAAATTAAATAAATAAATTTGTAAAAAAAAAAAAAGAGAAATGAAAAAGGAGCAATTACAACTGACACCACAGAAATACAAAGAATCATAAGACACTACTACAAGCAACTATATGCCAATAAAATGGAAAACCCAGAAGAAATGGACAAATGCTTGGACAGGTGCAAACTTCCAAGACTGAACCAAGAAGAAATAGAAAATATAAACAGACCAATCACAAGTAATGAAATCAAAACTGTAATTAAAAATCTTCCAACAAACAAAAGTCCAGGACAAGATGGCTTCACAGGTGAATTCTACCAAGCGTTTACAGAAGAGTTAACACCTATCATTCTCAAACTCTTCCAAAAAATTGCACAGAGATGAACACTCCCAAACTCATTCTGTGAGGCCACCATCACCCTGATACCAAAACCAGACAAAGATATCACAAAAAAAGAAAATTACAGACCAATATCACTGCTGAACATAGACGCAAAAATCCTCAACAAAATACTAGCAAACAGAATCTAACAACACATTAAAAGGATCATACACCATGACCAAGTGGGATTTATCCCAGGGATGCAAGTATTCTTCAATATATGCAAATCAATCAAGGTGATACACCACATTAACAAACTGAAGAATAAAAACCATATGGTCATCTCAATAGATGAAGAAAAAGCTTTTGACAAAATTCAACACCCATTTATGGTAAAAACTCTCCAGAAAGTGGGCTTAGAGGGAACCTACCTCTACATAATAAAGGCCATATACAACAAACCCACAGCAAACATCACTCTCAGTGGTGAAAAACTGAAAGCATTTCCTCTGAGATCAGGAATAAGACAAGGATGTCCACTCTCACCACTATTATTCAACATAGTTTTGGAAGTCCTAGCCACAGAAATCAGAGAAGAAAAATAAATAAAAGGAATCCAAATTGGAAAAGAAGAAGTAAAACTGTCACTGTTTGCAGATGACATGATACTATACATAGAGAATCCTAAAGAGGCCACCAGAAAACTACTTGAGCTAATCAATGAATTTGGTAAAGTTGCAGAATACAAAAGTAAGGCACAGAAATCTCTTGCATTCCTATACACTAACAACGAAAGATCAGAAAGAGAAATTAAGGAAACAATCCCATTCAGCATTGCAACAAAAAGAATAAAATACCAGGAATAAACCTACCTAAGGAGGCAAAAGACCTGTACGCAGAAAACTGTAAAACACTGATGAAAGAAATCAAAGATGACACAAACAGATGGAGATATATACCATGTTCTTGGATGGGAAGCATCAATACTGTGAAAATGACTGTACTACACAAAGCAATCTACAGATTCAATGCAATCCCTATCAAATTACCAATGACATTTTTCACAGAACTAGAACAAAAAAATTTTTAATTTGTATGGAAGCACTAAAGACCCCAAATAGCCAAAGCAATCTTGAGAAAGAAAGATGGAGATGGAGGAATCAGGCTCCCTGACTTCAGACAGTACTACATAGCTAGAGTCATCAAGACAGTATGGTACTGGCACAAAAACAGAAATATAGATCAATGGTACACGATAGAAAACTCAGAGATAAACCCACGCACTTATGGTCAACTAATTTATGACAAAGGAGGCAAGAATATACAATGGAGAAAAGACAGCCTCTTCAATAAGTGGTGTTGGGAAAACTGGACAGCTACATATAAAAGAATGAAATTAGAACACTCCCTAACACCATACACAAAAATAAACTCAAAATGGATTACAGACCTAAACATAAGGCCAGACACTATAAAACTCTTAGAGGAAAACGTAGGAAGAACACTCTATGACATAAATCACAGCAAGGTCCTTTTTGACCCACCTCCTAGAGTAATGAAAATAAAAACAAAAATAAACAAATGGTACCTAATTAAACTTAAAAGCTTTTACACAGCAAAGGAAACCATAAACAAGATGAAAAGACAACCCTCAGAATGGGAGAAAATATTTGCAACGAAACAACAGACAAAGGATTAATCTCCAAAATATACAAATAGCTCAGGCAGCTCAATATCAAAAAAAACCCAACCCAATCAAAAAATGAGCAGAAGACCTAAATAGACATTTCTCAGAAGAAGATATACAGATAGCCAACAAACATATGAAAAGATGCTCAACATCACTAATCATTAGAGAAATGCACATCAAAACTATAATGAGGTATCATCTCACACCAGTCAGAATGGCCATCATCAAAAAATCTACAAACAATAAATGCTGGAAAGGGTGAGAAGAAAAGGGAACCCTCCTGCACTGTTGGTGGGAATGTAAATTGATACAGCCACTGTGGAGAACAGTATGGAGGTTCCTTAAAAAACTAAAAATAGAACTACCATATAACCCAGCAATCCCACTACCGGGCATATACCCTGAGAACCCATAATTCAAAAAGACACATGTACCCCAATGTTCACTGCAGCACTATTTACAATAGCCAGGTCATGGAAACAACCTAAATGTCCACTGACAGATGAATGGATAAAGAAGATGTGGTACATATATATACATACAATGGAATATTACTTAGCCATAAAAAGGAATGAAATTGGGTCATTTGTGGAAATGTGGATGGAACTAGAGTCTGTCATACAGAGTGAAGTAAGTCAGAAAGAGAAAAACAAATTTCATATATTAATGCATATATGTGGAATCTAGAAAAAATAGTACAGATGAACCTATTTCCAGGGCAGGAATAGAGACGAAGATGTAGAGGATGGACGTGTAACATAGAGGTGGAAGGGGAGGGTGGGATGAATTGGGAGATTAGGTTTGATATAAATACACTACCACGTGTAAAACAGACAGCTAGTGGGAACCTGCAGTATAGCACAGGGAGGACAGCTTGGTGCTCTGTGATGACCTAGAAGGGCGGGATGGTGGGGGATGCGAGGGAGGTCCAAGAGGCAGGGGATATATGTATACATATAGCTGATTCACTTTGTTGTACAGCAGAAACTAACACAACATTGTAAAGCAATTATACTCCAATAGGAACTTGCCTGGTGACGCAGTGGTTAAGAATCCGCCTGCCAATGCAGGGGACATGGGTTTAAGCCCTGGTCCGGGAAAATCCCACATGCCGCAGAGCAACTAAGCCCGTGCACCACAACTACTGAGCCTGAGCTCCAGAGCCCGCGAGCCACAACTACTGAAGCCCACGTGCCTAGAGCCCATGCTCTGCAACAAGAAAAGCCACCGCAATGAGAAGCCTGCACACTGCAATGAAGAGTAACCCCAGCTCGCCACAACTACAGAAAGCCCGCACGCAGCAATGAAGACCCAACGCAGCCAAAAATAAAAATAATAAAATTAAATAAATAAAAATTTAAAAAATTATACTCCAATAAAAAAAATTTCTGTAATAAAAATTTTTTTAAACGTAAGTATAGGAAGCAGTCAGTCACTGAGTCCCTCCTCTTCCTACCCAAAGAGAAGATTAGATGTTTACTCCCTTGAGTTTTGAATCAGAGAGACTGTGAGCTCAAAGTCAGGAAACATAACTGAAGGTAAGAGTAACACATTGAAAACAGAAATATTAAGTGCAAGTATTCAAATTGCACCTTTCCCCTTGCCCACCTGGCTGAGAACACTCACAGTTAGAATCAGACCCCTAAGCAGGAAAGAAGATTTCTTTGTCAGAAAAACTTATCAAGTCAAGAGAAAAAAACCTGCAGATATTAACAACTGGACATCCACAATGATGTGGCCCAGACAAATCATACCATGGTGAAATCTACCAATGTACAACTCTAACTCTGCAAATACAGCTTCCAATCACCATTTTAGTTTTTCATCCTTAAAAGTGAGACCGATAAGGATCACTGGACCACTGGACATTTGACAAAAAGCTCTAGTGTAAAAAGTAATGAGCAAAGTAAGCAAAAAAGGTACTTGTATGAAACAGAAACTCTAAGAAGAAATCTTAATTAAAAGAATTAGAAGAACCTAACACCGAGGAATATCATGAAATTTCAAATCAATAAAGACAGATGACAAGATTCTAAAAGCTTGCAAACATGAAAAAATAGTGGCTCACAAAGGATCAAGGAATCAGAGCAATATTCTCAACAACACAAGAAGCTTTAAAAAAAATAGAGCATGTCTTTAGAAGTCTGAAAGAGAATCATTTCCAGCCTAGAATTCTATACACATAATTACCCATCATGAGGGCAAAGTCATGGTATTTTCAAACATTTAAGGTCTTAAATTCTCAGGAAGCTACTAAAGGATGAGCCCCACCAAAAAAAAAAAAAAAGAGCGCAAGAAATATGAGCTACAGAACAGGACAAAAGAGAAGGGACTTCCCTGGATGATAAAGGGAAATCACATTGGCAACACTTACGTGACAGGCCTGAAGGTGGACAGAAACAAAAAATAGAGAAGAGAAATCTAGGAAGGATAGTTCCAGAAAAAAACTGAAAATGATAAATTACTTGATGTGTCTACATACACTGAGAAAACATTGATAACTCTGTCACAGAAATTGGTGATAAATTAGTCAGAGGTGCACAGAATATCAACAAATTTAAAAACCAAGACAACTAAATCAAGAGAAAACTAAGAGATAAGCAAATGGCTAAGCAAACTGTGGTATATCCATACCATGAAATACCACTCAGCAATAAAAAGAAACAAATTATTGATACACACAAAAACCTGGATGAATCACCAGAGAATTATCCTGAGTGAAAAAGACAATTCCAAAAAGTTATATACTATATGACTCCATTTAAACAACATTCTTGAAATGACAAAACTGTAAAAATGAAGAACAGTTAGGGGTTTTAGGAGTTGAGGGAGTTAGGGTGAGAGAGAAGTAACTTGTTATAAAAGGATAAGAGGGATCCTATAGTGGTGGAATTTTTCTGTATCCCTGTCTGTATCAATGTCAGTATCCTGGTTGTAATGTTGTACTATAGTTTTGTGAGATGTTACCTTTAGAGGAAACTAGGTAAATCATACACAGTCCTGAACTCTATTTGTTACAGCTGCTATAAATCTACAATTATCTCAAAACAAAAGGCTTGATTTTAAAAAAAAAAAGTAGAAGCTCCCAGTAATATCTCTCTATAGAGAAGGTTCTCCTTTTCTCCTTTTAAACAGATTGGATTGAAATGATTAGATCCTCACTCTCAAGGACTGAGCTGGGTCTGATATGACATTTTAGTAAGACTCAGTCCACTCGTAACCTGCCCTGTTCTTCAGAATGCCCTCTCCTGGGTTACTGAGAGCCTAGTGAGCCTATTTAGCCCGTAAAGATTGTGAGATATTCAATTCAGCCCTTTAGAGATTTTTGCTCAACTTTTTAGCCTCTGGCCTCAAATTGTTCAAAATGCGTCAAATGCCTATCTGTGGTGGGCCACTTTCCTGCAGTAGGACTTTACCTTCTTAGCATAGCAAGACTACATGTTTCACTCCACCATTCTGGCCTAAAGTTCTTCACTACCTCAGAACTTACAAATGTTCTTTAAGGAAAAGTGGCTATCCATTTGAGGCGCCTCCAGAATTCCAATTTGTCATGCCATCCCTGCACAAGTGACAAAATCTCTGCTTTCCCTCAGTGGACTCACACTGTCTGGACCAACCTAAAATCCTCAGCTTTTGCCCAAAATTAACAGATACTCTCAGGGAAGAAAATGACCAACAGTCATCAACTCATATTCTAAGGATTCCACTCTCTTTGAAATTTTAGTTCATCTAGTCCTTGTTGCTTCCACAGCTCCACATGTCTCTAAAAACATGATTTGTTTGCATTTTATTATTTTGTTTTTAACCAGCTCTTCAGCAGGAGTGTTGACCTAATGCAATCTGTTACATCCTTCCTAAAAGTGGAACCCCTACCATAACCTTGATACCAAAGCTCAACAAGAACATTTTGAGAAAAGAAAAAAAAAAGACAATATTGTTCATGAACATAGATGCAAACATCTTAAATATTGGCAAACCAAATGAAAACAGGTTAATACTTTTTGACCAAGTCAGGATTATCCCAGGAAACTTAGTTGATTTAACTTTCAAAAATCAATATAATTTGTCACATTAAAGAAGGTCTCTCAATTCTGACAGAAATGGATGTCTTCATTTCTTGGAACAAAAAGGCTGTATGTGTTTATTTGTTTATACAAGTTTCTAGTGAATGTTATTTCTATAAATACAGGTATTCCTCAGAGATATTGCAGGGTCAGTTCCAGACCACCCCAATAAAGCGAGTACTGCAATAAAGCAAGTCACATGAATTTTTTGATTTCCCAGTGCATATAAAAGTTATGTTTACACTATACTGTAGTATATTAAGTGTACAATAGCATTATGTCTAAAAAAAAGTACATACCTTAATTTAAAAATATTTAATGTTAACCATCATCTGAGCCTTCTGGAAGTCATAATTTTTTTGCAATGGTAACATCAAAGATCTCTGATCACAGATCATCATAACAAATATAATTATAATGAAAATGTCTGAAATATTGTTAAGAATTACCAAAATATGACATAGAAACATGAAGTGAGCAAATGCTGTCGGAATAATGGCGCTGACAGAATTGCTTGACACAGGGTTGCCACAAACCTTCAATTTGTAAAAAATGCACTATCTGTGAAGGGCAATAAAGCAAAGCACAATAAAACAAGGTATGTCTATATACAATTCTTCTCTCCAATTAGTATTGTGCTTTTGAATAATTTGTCTTTAATCATTAGCTTCAAAAACTCTATTCCAAAGTCTGCTATTTTGTAGAGTTAGATCAACCTATCCTCTTAAGATACATAATCAATAAAAGATTGATTCCCCTGCTTAGCAAATTGCCTTCAGTTTTCAGAAAATAACCAAACTTGCCAACCTGGATTAGGAACTTCAGTAGTTGCCCACTTTCCTAAAAACCTAATTTAGGCATCATTTAAGTAAGAGTGAAAAATAATTGTGTTACAATTTGATAATTCTAATTCTCAGACCTCCAATTTCAAACACAGGAAATGTCAGACCAAAATTTTCACCAAGTACCTCTAAATTTTATATAAACTCAATGGGAATATAGGGTTCCTTTTTAAGAATAAGACTTACAAACAACTAAAATGTATCTAACTATATATTGTGTATTGTTCACTCACTAAACTATTAAATTTGTACCATTTCTCCTTTTTGACTTACCTCTTCACTTGGAGACTGAACACAAATGTCTTTTATTTTAGGTGTTGAATAAAGCACTGATTTTGTGGAATTTGTGCTAAAATCATTGGCAAGACCTAAAAAAAGTTAAAACAAAACATGTATAAAATTTTTTGGTTACAATTAAAAGAAGCCCCACATGATATGTGAAGAAGTCTTTTGACTCTTTTAAGCGCAATTAGTTTAACTGAAGTACAGACATCAATTCAATATTCAAATGTTCCTAGAAGGCATCAGGACTGAAAAAGACAAACAAGATTCCTGAAGAAATATGTGCCAGTTTTTCTTTCAGAACTTGTAAAGAAAAGATACTTTTCCACTATCTGTGTTTTTCTTTGGTTGGCCTATTCTTTTATTCCAATACCTTCTGACGCCAACCAGCACTAGGAAAAGTTTTTGCCATTATACATCTTTTCTTTAGAAAGGGGTGCAAATCACCAAACATTATCTCAAGCTCTCCAGTGATCCCAAGAATTCTGCACATTTATTTCCATTAATGAAATACTTTCTCTTGTGTATGATAATTATTTATGGAATTCCAGACTATAGGAATCTAGTGTGAACTAAAGGGAATAACAAATTATTCTCATTTTTGCCAGTATTATCTTCAGTATACCAGAAGGTACATGAAGGACTGCACTTGTACTCAAAATTCCTGGGAAAATATTTTATATATTGAAATGCTAGAACAAATTTGCTGAATTTGGTATTAATGGACAAATTTACATTTTCATCCATCCCAACCCTCAAAGTCCATCTATAAATGAAACCTTACTTTTTTCTTCAAAACAGTCTAGTAAGATTTCCAGTATATTCTGGCCTTGCTCCGTATTAATGTCAGGTGCCCTAATAAGAAGGAAAGAAGGGAAAATGTTAACATATCATCTCCAAAAGATACTTGCTACTTATTAACATCTACCTTGAAAATTCCATACCTCTTTATTATAAAATCTTAATTTTTACTTAATGGGAAAAATATCACCTTTACTATCTGAGAACAAAACAAGTATTTGACAGTCCAAGAGTTCCCAGAAAAGTATGTGAAGTAGTATGTCATTGTCTACATTAACAATTATATACCCTGCCTGAATAGCCACGTCTAAAGCTGTTTTAGACTACTGCTCTATCTAAACAAGAACATAAACTTTTTTGAAGATATTCAATCAATCCTGAAATGCTTCTTTAATAAAGACTCTATGGTCACAAGTCCTATCAGCTCCAAGTAACACAGTCTTCCCTACAAGATCTCAAATGCACTTCTGATTCAATACCTTTAATCTTAAGGAGCTAATGAATCAGTAAAAATTTTTTAATTAATATTTGTATTGAGATAATTGTAGATTCACATACAGTTGTAAGAAATAATATAGAAGAGACCCCTTGTTCACTTTATCCAGTTTCCTGCAATGGTAACATTTCACAAAGCCATATAGTATACTATCACAACCAGGATACTGATGTTGACAGAATCCACTAATCTTATTCAGATTCCTCCAGTTCTACATGTACTCATTTGCGTGTTTATGTTTGTGTATACAGTTAGTTCTATACACTTTATTACATTTGAAGGTTCAGATATGACCACCATAGTCAAAATACTGAACAGTTCCATCACCACGAAGATCCTTCTATTGCCCTTTTAGAACCACACCCACCTTTTCTTTTAGCCCCATGGAATAAACTGCATCTTTTTATTATTTCCATTCAATCCACTCTACAGTGCTTTCCCCATAGCTGTCATTTAGTCAGAATTGAAACTGCCTCTTCCTGGTCCATCATTTATCAGGCGAATTTCTTTTCTCACTTCCATTAAGTCATTGAACTGTCTGCATTAATATTTCTCTGTTAATATAAAATAACTAAGATGACTATACTTAACCAGTGGGTATATAAATCATTATTTTAGTCAGAGGTAATAGTTCTTCCTTTCTTCATTTAAAAATTCCACTTTCCAAAGACGCAAATAAAAATCATCTTAAAAGTTTAAGTACATAAATCACCTGGAAGGTCGGCAAAATCTTCTTCTATAGTCATTTTTGAGATGATCCTGAAAGAAAAGTAAATCATCAATTTGGTGAAAGTTTAAGTTCTTTATTTATTCATTCAGCAAGTATTTGCTGACTGCCTATTATAATATTACAAAGAGGAATATCTTCTGGATCAAGTGAAAAAGAACTTGTCTCATATCCATTATTTCCAAATGTTTGTTTACACTATTCCTTACTCTGGATTTATTCCATCTTCTTCCTCCTCTTCCTCCTCTTCTTCCTCCTCCTCCACCTCCCCCCATACCTCTTCCGTCATCAAAATCACACTATCTGGGCTTCCAATAATTCAAGTTGGTTGACCAACAATATCTATTTATCTCCTTTTCCTGCAAGGAGATCCCTCTGAAGTAATAGTAAAGGACTAAACTGGCATAAAACGACAATGAAAAAAGAGAATGGAAAAAAGGGCCATCTGTGGACAAACAAATATAACAGATTTCTGGAAGATGGAAAACAAATGAAAATGATAATTGATGAAACAGAAGAAAAGCAGCAGCCTAAAGTAAGCTCAGAGGATATTGTCCTGGATGAGGAGTGAATGGCCAGCATAAGATAAATACCTAGGAAGTTAAGAATGAAATACCAGAAAAACTGAGGATAAAAAGATGTTAGAATGTTTCCAGAAAGAGAAAAGAGGTAACCCCAACAAAGAAGCAGCCCCAATAAATGGAAGCAACAGGAAAAATAAAACACACAAACATGCTGAAATTGGAGGTGGAGAGCATATTTGAGATACTTTGGGTCCTATCTTTTAATTGTAAAACCTATAAAGTTAAATTTTCTAGTTGAAAATTTGGTGGTACTAGGAAGAACAGTATGCTTTTTAAAATAAATTACTATCAATACAAAATGTTTAGTAAGCTGCACTCTTCCTTGGCCCAATGGGATATAAACGACCCCACCCCATGTGAACACTCTCTTTACCCCACTCATGCTCTGACATCCTGAGCTGAGCCTCGCTCCTGACTCTACTAAGGCTCCTACACACAACTTTGGACCACTGTAGTTTCCCACCCACGTGGACTGCTGCTACCTTGCTTCACTTTTGGATTGAATTATTCAGAAAGATGAAGACCTCTATTAGATTTTAAGAAACTTGAGAGCAGAAACTTTGTCTTAAGCTAGCTTATATTCTTCCCAGAGCCTTGCCTAGTGCATTGTATACCACACAAACACCATTTTTTGTTATCTTTTTGACATGCCAAATAAATAAGACCAAAAATTTATGAGATAAAAGTGTCTTTCTTTAAAGAAGGTGAGAGTGTTTCACATAGCCTGTTATCTTCAGGAGGTACCTAAGGAGCAAAAGATTAAATCTATTTTATAGATAGCAAACTAAGGAACAAAGACACCTAACAAGTCTGCATTTTATCACAAGTCATTTGATGGAAAATTAACTCAAGCACTTAGGTCTCTCATCAGTACTCAGCATTCTGAAACACTTAGGTAAACCCCTGAGAATGTTAGTTAACTCCCTTCTAAGACCTCATTTAAGGTCACTCTTCTCCTAATTTAATACAATAAAATGATAGAGTCATCATATTTGCACACTAAATGTTTTTGAACATTAAATAACACCTGTAAAGTACTCTGTTCCTCTTTTATATAGAAAAATTTTAAGGCTAAGACAGTTCTTTCCTTCAGCAAACATGAAATTGAGCACCTACTACAAGGCCAAATGCTATTTAGGCACACTAGAAAACAAGTGGTGAATAAGACAAAAGAGGTCTCTTAATTCTAAAAAGTTAGAACACAAAATTTTTTGATTTTCAAAATAAATACACATTCAAAAACTTGCCATTTCAACTCATTTTTCACTCAATTTCAATTTTAGTTTCTTCCATTCACTGTGAGATTCTTCTTCTCAAAGAAAATAATATACAATACAGCAGGGTTTCTCAACCCTAGTACTAATGACGACATTTTGGGCTGAGTGACTCTCTTTGTTGTGAGGGCCTGTCCTGTGCATTGGGAGGATGCTTGCAGCATCCCTGGCCTCCACCTAGATGCCCTTAGCACCCCCTCATCCATGCTTTCTCAGGACAACCAGAAATTTTTCCAGACAACACCAAACGTCTCCTACAGGGCAAAATCACACCCAGTTAGAAACCACTTAAGTACAGGAATGACTGAGGATAATCTTTCAACTCCCTTCTCCCCTTGTCTTTTAAATGAATTATGACGCAAAGTCAGATGTTAGAACTAAAAGGCTCAAAACAATTCTAAGGTTATGATAGGTATTTTAAAAGTGAACTGTGGGAATTTGCTCCTAGCCATGTCTTCTCACCAGACTTTAAAGATCAAGTGATTCCTGGCCAAGGAACAAAAGCAGAATCATCCCATTCCCCGGTGGATCTGAATGAAAACTGGTAATAAAATCAGGTACAACTCCAAGAGAAGACACCGGAGAAGAACCAAGCTGGGTCTATAAGGAGCCTTGCACATGAGGTGGCACACATATTTATGCTGTGTCAAGGACACTTGCACCTTACCATATCACTCTGAAGAATCACTACTATCTGAACAGCTGGATGTGTTTTATCGGGAAAATGATTTTTCTCTTTGTGTCAGTGTGTCTGCACTAGTGCTCTGGTGAGACCTTTTGTTGTAAAATAAAATAAAATAAAAGTGAACTGTGGTCAAAAGAATGAGAACACAGCAGAGTGGACCAGCAGCTGCTCTTCCAGCTTCAGTTTTGTCTATCTCTCTCCTCCTCAGTCTGAAAAGCCAAGTGCAATACCCCGGGAGAAAGAAAGAGAACTTTGAAATAAGGAGACACAAGGGCAATGATTACAGAAGGTTGACTGGAGGCATGAAAAGCAGGAAAAGCAGTCAATGTGAGAACTAAGACAAGCTTCAACCAGTCTAAGCTTCCCATATTCTGAAGGGCATCATCTTAAAGATAGGAGAAATTCATAACAGAAAGGTAGAGATCACAGAGAGAAAATAAGTTGTTTATTAATAATATCATTAATATTATTATTATTAATCATAGATTTTAAACACATACCAACACTGATACAAATAAAACACAGATCATGGTTTTAAAAAAAAGAGAGAAAGATAAAGAACGAGAAGACAAGCCACAGACCAGGAGAAAATAGTTGCAAAAGGCACATCTGATAAGGACTGTTATCCAAAATATAAAAGAACACTTAAAACTCAACAAAAAGAAACCCAATTAAAAAATAAATGGTTCAAAGACCTTAAGAGACACTTCACTTAAGAAAATATACAGATGACAAATAAGCATAAGAAAAGATGCTCCACATCGTATGTCAAGCAGTAATGCAAATTAAAACCAGATACCACTACCCATCTGGCTGTGTGACCAAACTCTGGAACAATGACAACTCCAAATGTGGAACAACAGGAACTCTCATTTTGGAAAGCAAAACAGTACAGCCACTTTGGAGGACAGCTTGGTAGTTTCTTACAAAAGTAAACATACTCTTACCATATGACCCAGCAATCATGCATTTTTCTTTAGTCAACAGTATGAAAGGGTGGTATAGGAGTACTTTTTACTATGAGCACCTGCATTGTTTACATTATATAAAAATGTCAACTGAAAAAAAATGGACAACTTAAAATTTGCAAGTTAAGTTTTATTCGGGGACCTTACTTAGGACTACAGCCCAGCAGACAGGCTCTCAGCGAGCTCTGAGGAACTGCTCCAAAGAGGTAAGGGGGGGACCAGGATATATAGGAGCTTGGGCTGGGAAAAAAAAGGTAGTCAAACATCAAAATCAGACACCTCAAGTTAATGATTTTTAGTGCTTCTCTATAAATGGGAAGATGCAAGAGTCTCGGCTCATTGAAGTTATTCCTTATATAAGTCTCTTAACTATCTAGGGCCCGTGTCCTGTTTTTCTCCATTCTGAATTCCCCTTAGGCACACCCTGCAGGCAGCTGCAGTTGCTGGTGGCTTGAAGGTGGGTAACATTCGTTGTTTACGGAAATGGCAGGTAACAGTTTTTCTCCACAATACATCTTTTTATGCACACAAGCATACATACATAACTTTATTATAACTGGGAAGATCTTATTCATCCATGCTGAAGATCTTAAAAGGGGAGATAAAGTAGAAAACACAAGTTTAGGATAGGGGCTGCTATGGGTTGTATAAGGTATAGTAACCATAAGCGAAGTCTGAAACCTACAACAGTGAATACCAAGGAAGTCCAGAAATAGGCCAACAAAAAAATGAGTTCCCGCCCCCTTCAGCGATTCACAGCTTGCACTTTTAACTAGTAGCTGCCGCTCAGAAAACTGTCAATAACAGACGTCTCTCTACACCAGCAACTCTGAAGCAAAGGCACACTTTCAAGGCGTTTCAATACTTCTAAGGACAGAAAATTATTTGGAGGACTAGGAACTGGAGTTAGGCTAAAAAGTAGAAATCACAAGATTCTCTGAAGAGAAAGACGAGTTAGGCTAAAAAGTATAAATCACAAGATTCTCTGAAGAGAAAGACGCCGTCACGCCCGGGATTACAAAAAGCCTTGAGGAAACACGACAAGTAAATTAACTCTAGCTATCGGCACCCGATCACTCCCGAGCTCAAAAACCTCGCGCGGCTTCCCCACTGAAACACCCCAGAAGCCACAACACCGGCCCAACGCTTCACTCTCCCCGCCTCGCGGGGTCCGCGGCCTGCACTTACCAGCCCCCACGCGGCCATGTTCCGGCCCGGCTCAGCCCGCGCAGGGGTTGGGGGCGGAAGTCCACACGGGCCGCAGCTCCAGGCAGCCCAGCGAGGACGGAGTCACCCGAAGAGCAGCCAGGCGGAAACCCAGTAGCACTTTAAGCGAAAGACGGCGGGAGATGGCGGGAACTAAGGAGCCGCGACCCAGCGAGCGCGCCCAGGAGCGCGCCCAGGAGCGCGCATCCACCTACGCAATTTAAAAAGGGCTGCACATGCGCAAAATGGGCCCTTTGACTCCAAAGGAAGAAAGCCGTTAGGAGCCCGCCCCCTCACTGGTACTCTCCCACAGTCCGGCCTTCCTCCTCCCAAGAGCCCCGCCCCATCACGTGGTAGCCCTGCCCCCATCTCACGTGTCCCCTAGTGCCTTACTCCCGCAGATTCATAGTCTCTCCCTCCCTCCCTCCCTCTCTCTCTCTATCTCTCTCTCTCTCTCCCTCCCTGCCTCCCTCCCACAGCTTCATTCTTTCCCTCTCTCTCTCTCTCTCTCTCTCCTTCCCACGCAGAGAAGGTGTAAAACTTCCTGACGGTTCTCTTATAAAGTAAAAAGTAACACTTGGAAGGATAAGAGGCAGAAATTGCAGAAGACGTTTGAAGAGTAATGTTTTACTGTGTAGGCTCGTCACCCACACCCCAGCCCGTTTATGCACCATCTCTGAAAGCAATAATGGTATAGTAAAAATGGTGATGGAAGATGTATTCTTTTTTCCCAATATGTGGGTAATGTGGGTAATATTTTTGTGAGGCATTGCCAACAAAATGATCTGTGTAAGTATATATCATTTAAGTATGACATCCTGAAAGGAGCCCTAAATCAGGAGTCTGGAAACCTGCTCAGTGGACTAGCTATGTCATGTAGGACAAGCTCTGGCACCGTTCTGGCAGTTTCCTGAATTACATAATAGGAAAGTTAAGTTAGATGCTCTGAAGACTAGACCTGACCATTTTATGATTCTAAGAAACTATGACCTATTCTTATGATTTAATAAAAATTCGCAAGGGAGTTTTCATCAGAAAATGAATTACTTTCTCCTCAGGCAAGGGAGACAAAAGCAAAAATAAATAAATGGGACCACATCAAGCTAAAAACTTTTGCACAGCGAAGGAAATTATAAACTAAATGAAAAGGCCACCTCCTGATTGGGAGAAGATATTTACAAGTGATATACGCAATAAGGGGTAAATATCCAAAATGTACAAAGAACTCATACAACTCAACATCAAAGAAACAACCCAATTAAAAAATGAGCACAGGAACTGAATACACATTTTTCCAAAGAAGCCATACAGATGGCTAATAGGCACATTAAAAGATGGTCAACATCACTAATCATCAGGGAAGTGCAAATCAAAACCATAAGGAGACATCACTTCAGGATATCACTTGCAGACAAACTGCAAGCACATGTCAGAATGGCTATTATCAAAAAGACAACAAAAATCATGTGTTGGCAAAGATGTGGAGAAAAGGGAACTCTGGTGCACTGTTGGTGGGACTGTAAATTGGTACAGCCACTATGGAAAACAGAATGGATATTCCTCAAAAAATTAAAAATAGAACTATCATATGATCCAGCAATTCCACTCCTGGGTATTTAATCCAAGGAAAAGAAAAACACTAATTCAAAAAGATTTATGCATCTCAATATTCACAGCAGCATTGTTTACAATAGCCAAGATATGGAAGCTGCATAAGTGCCCATCGACAGATGAATGAATGAAGAAGATGGCATATATATATATATATATATATATATATATATATATATATATATATATATATATATATATATTTATTTATATATATTTATATACATATATAAATAATAGAATACTACTGGACCATAAAAAAGAATGAAATTTTACCTTTTCCAACAACAGGGATGGACCTAGAGGGTATTATGCTATATGAAATAAGTCAGACAAGAGAAAGACAAATGCTGTATGATTTCACTTATATGTGGAATCTAAGAAACAAAACAAATGAGCAAACTTAAGACATAAAAAGTTATAGATACAGAGAACAAAGAGGTGGTTGCCAGAGGGGAGGGGTGTGGGAGGAGGAGAGAAATAGGTGATAAAGATTAAGAGGTACAAACTTTCAGTTGCAAAGTAAATGTCACAGGTATGAAATGTACAGTGTAGGGAATATAGTCAATAACTAGGTTAAAAAAAATGCATTACTTGTTGAATAAATTCATTAACCAAGAGTTGAGCAAATAAATTTTTTAAAACTTGTAATGCTTTAACAAATGTTATCACCTGCTAAGACCTGTTTTTCTTTTTCCTTTTTTTTTTTTTTTTTTTGTAGGAAAGAGGGATCGAGAATTAACTCTGAAATCAGACAAGCCCAAGTTCCACTCTCCTCCACTAATTCTGCCATAATGGGCAAGTTAATTAAACTATAAGTTTCTCAACTCTCTTGTCTGTAAAATGGGAACAATGTTAAAGTTGTTGAGATATGGATTAATTCCTTTTAAGATCTAGTTGAAATGCCTAGAACATAGTGAGAATTCAATAAATAATGCTATTGGTGTTATCAATATTATGGATATTTTTAGACTTGGTCTAGGAGAAGTTTTGCCAACCAGACTACATTATTTAATTTGGTCTCACATTTGGAATAGTTAATAATAGACACTATCGTTTATTGAGTGCATACTGTATGGCAAGTTCTGTCATAAATGCTCTCCATGAAGTAGCTTATTTAATTCTGAGAACATTCCTATGAGAAAAGACGACTAATATCCACATTTTACAGACAACAGAACTGGGACAGTCTTCAAGTAACTTGCCCAAGATCACACTACCATTAAACAGCAGAGCTGGGGATGAACCCCAGCATTCTGACTCCAGAACTGAGCATTTAATCACTATACTCTCAGTGAGAAATTTTAGCAAGCATGATCATAGATGTAAAGTTCCACGTGTAAAATTGTATCCCCCAGCTTCCACTGGAAACAGTAACTCTCAGAGGTATTTTGAGAAACATGAAATGAAATGACATACTGGTATAGAATGCAGGGGGGTGTAGGTAATGAACTGGTCTGTTCTAGAGAGAAATTGGAGCTGCACCCTTATGAAAACAAAAAGTTATGCAGACTCCACAGTTCCCAAACTTTTCAGTTCCCTCTGCATCTGTCCTAGTATTTAATAGCCCCTCCATAATTTTAGCATCATAAAATAGGGTTGCTAATTGATGGAGTAATGTTTATAAAACCCAGATTTGTCATTACAGGCCCCTCCCCTCCAAAAAAAAAACATTAAGATCAATCCCTATGAATTGCTATGACAGCTGACTAAAATCTTGAAGTTTTCCATCACAGCTACTTACCTATGTAAGGGGTGTGTGTGTGTGTGTGTGTGTGTGTTTATGTATCCATGGAACTATGTGTATTAGATGTGTATATGGAGAAAAAGGTATACAGAAATTTAGCTTGAAGGAGAAGTAGAAACTTTTAGTTACTTATGATTTCATGTTGCAGATAATTTCAAATTTGTAATTGTTAAAATTATCTTAAAGAATAGACCTTAAAAATGGCACTCCAAAAATCAATTTGTTCTGGAAATTATAACATAGTTGCAATTGCAACTTAAAATTTTCTTTATTCATAATGGACCCAAACTGGCAACGTGCCCATCAACTGGTGAATGAATAAATAAATTGAGATGCATCCATACTGTGGAATACTCCTCAGCAGTAAAAACAAACTACTGAGGCGTGCAACAACACAGATGAATCTCAGAACATACTGAGGGACTTCCTTGGTGGTCCAGTGGTTAAGACTGTGAGCTCCCAATGATAAAGAAGATGTGGTACATATATACAATGGAATATTACTCAGCCATAAAAAGGAATGAAATTGGGTCATTTGTAGAGACGTGGATGGATCCTGAGACTGTCATACAGAGTGAAGTAAGTCAGAAAGAGAAAAACAAATATCATATATTAACGCATATATGTGGAACCTAGAAAAATGGTACAGATGAACAGGTTTGCAGGGCAGAAATAGAGACACAGATATGGAGAACAAATGTATGGACACTAAGGGGGGAAAGTGGCGGGGGGGTGGGGGTGGGATGAATTAGGAGATTGGGATTGACATATATACAGTAATATGTATAAAATAGATAACTAATAAGAACCTGCTGTATAAAAAAATAAAATTTAAAAAATTAAAAAAAAAAAAAAAAGACTGCACTCCCAATGCAGGGGGCCCGGGTTTGATCCCTGGTCAGGAAACTAGATCCCGCATGCCACAACCAAGAGCACGCATGCCACAACTGAGACCCGGCGCAGCCAAATAAATAAATAAATAAATATTTAAAAAACAAAAAAATCATGCTAAGTGAAAGAAGCCAGACATCAAAGGCCATCTGCTGTATGAGTCCATGTACATGACTATATAAAACTGTATGAACAGAAATGAGATCACTGGTTACCAGACGATGATGTCATAGCGGAAGAAGACGCTGACTGCAAAGAGCCAGGAGGGAACTTTTTGCAGTGGTGGAAATAACTTATGTCTTGATTATGTTGGTGGTTACATGACTATATGTATTTGTCAGAACTCTTAGAACTGTGCTCCTCAAAAAATGGTAATTTTTGCTGTAAATTATACCTCAATTAACTTGACTTGAAAAATTAAGAACATGAGAGAGAGAGACAGAGAGAGAGAGAAAAACGTAGCAACCAAATGCAATGTGTGAGTTTTGATCAGAGTCTGGTTCAGATCAAAGAAGCTATACAGAGCTTTAAGCAACAGTGGGAAACTAAAATATTGATTATCGCATGACAGGGAATTGTAAATTTTCTTAGATATTACAATGCTATTGTTGATGTAAGAGAACGTCCTTCCTCTTCATGTTCTTACTCCATCTGTTAAGTACAATCACTTTAGTAGCCCTTTCTGACAAAATTATTCTCGGAGTCAAAGGTTCTACTGGACTGTAATTGCCAAGTTAATAAAATATGCTTGCAATATGCAGATAGGTGGCAGCAACGTTCACAAAAAAACAAAAACAAACAAACCAAAAAAACGTTATGCACAGGGTCTTAAAGGTCTGCATTGAGTTGGTAATTTTAAAGTGCTGAATAAACTGACCAGCTTTAAGTTTCCTAAGTTACCTTGGCACCAACCATTTGATTCTTAGTTGCAATTATACTTTATTTTATATACATTGTTTCTCTTAACAGGAACACGGGGGGACGACAAATCTCTATTCTTTAGGTCTCCATTCTGTAGCCTCTAGTTTACTTCTAGTCAATGTAATTCTTATCTCATAAAAAGGAGCTTTTGTAATTTAACACATACTTACATTTTCAAAAGTTTAATATAGTTCTGCATTATAATTTTAACCTTGCAAAGACTTAAATTACTTTGATAGTACTAGGCAAAAATTTAAATAATGTACCTTCATACTTATTGACATGGAAATGTGCTCTGGATACACTATTTGAAAAATGCAGTTTATCAAGTATCATTACAGTATTTACTTGATTACATACATATATACAAATAGAGAAAAAGTGCCCAAAAAGTGATTGGTACCCATCCAAACAGTGCTAATGGTGTGGATGGTGAAATAACATGTGATTTTCATTGTTTCTCTATTTTGTCTGAGACATATATAAGTTTGCCACTTATAATTAGAAAAAAATAAGAAATTATTTTAAGCTAAGTATGCATAGGAAATGATATATAAGATATTTGTAAATTCAAGTGCCTATAGAAATTTGTAAACAATAAAATGCCAAAACTGTAGCTTGCTGGCAATACCTAACAGAAAGAGATTTACAAGATGAAAGAAATAGGAAGACAAACTGCAAGCAAAGATGTGAGGCAGAAATGATGTGCTGTTGACACAGAGAAAATTTGTGCGATATTGAAAAAGTGCTTATGTTTGCAAAATGGAACTAGATTACGGAGCACCTCCAATGTTAGGATAACTTTTCAACTCTTCCTATAGACACTGGAAAACTGTATGCATCTGGGTAAGTTACATAAATTCATGATAGCTAATTTAGGCATTTATCTGCTTACAGAATTGTTGGGAGGGATGGAGAAATAATGTATTTGGGGCTTTCAGGAATGATTCCCAAAGATACACTGCAGAACTGACCCACCAAGAGCCAGCTGCATGAAGCAAACTGAAAACTGGGAAGTTGGTCCTAATGCTAGAGTCTGCAGAACCATATTGACATGGCATAATCAGAAAGCCACCATGATTACAAAATTGCCATGTCAAGGAAGCCACCACAGATAAGAAGCCTCCTGAGCAAGAAGCCTCCTTACTGCTTCTGGCTTCAGAACCACACTGTACTTCACACCGATCATTATCACAAAACCAATGTTCCATGCCTTGACTATCAACACCCATGAAACTAGTGATCAGACACTGGGACTTCTTATAACATTGCCACAGAAAAATCAGATGCCTACAGACCGTGATCGTCTATAGAAAAACCAAAGGCTGGGAAAGAATGAATTCTGTCTCTCCTCTGCCTTGCCAACATTGAATGCATGCCCCCTCTAGCTGCAAAGAAGTCTGGAAAATGTAGTTTTTAGCTTTTCAGTCTTTGCGGTAAAGAATGGCACACTAGAAGGGGTTGGAATGGAGGTAAGGCACCAACCTACAGTTAATAAGATTAGCGAGTTAAACCACTCTGACGGCTACTAATGTCACTTCACTAACAGTGATTCTTTACCTTTTTTTTTCTGTCCCAAAAGACCTAGCAGAAACATTTTCTGAGTAATAATGACTCACTATGGCACAAAGTTTTCACATAATCATTAAAATTAAAGCTGTGTTTTCACTTATGGATTGTAAACATAAATGTATACAGTTCACATATCTTCAAAATTTACTGCAATGAATTGTGATGCAAATGACAATAAATTATCAATAAACATTAAGTAAAACAAAGTTCAGAAATTTAGAAGTACTGGAAAGGGATTGGAGGCTCCTATTCACATTTACTTATTTAATCAAATGGATAGTAAAGTATTTTAGAGATCCTTAAATATTATAAAAAATGTGCATTCATTCACTTTAATTGTATTATAACATAGATGGCTCAAAAGAGCACTGAGATTTTGATTTTATATGAGTTAATCCATTATACTTCACTCAAAGTTTTCAGTTATATTTTTCATATATCCTGATGTATAGCAAATTCCTGTGACACAGATGCTGATGATGGCTATAATAGTTGGATTTTGGTGTATTTTCAAGAATTTGATAATAACATGATTGTTATACATGGCAACAAAAGAATCATATGTCAACCAACGTTCACACATATCAGAAAAAAGAAACTCCTGTCACAGTGGAGGCTAAGAACTCTCCAAATTAGAATCATAAAACTTTTCAGCTGGAAGTTATTCATTTAATAAATGGTTACTGCAATCTACTTCTTATCAACCTTGACTTCAACACAATCCTGTATTTGAAAACCTCCGTTTCCTATTGATGCAGAGGCTATACCAATAACTAAAATACAATGGGGCAAACACTGTAATAAAAAATGCATAAAATGCTATGGGAATGCAGGGTAAGAGTGATAAACATTCCTCTTGGGAATGGGGAAGGCTTCAGGAAATCTTCATAGACAAGGATATATTCAATCTGGGTCTTCAAGGATAAGTAGCAAGTTGTATTAACAAGAAGAAGGAAGGGCACTGAAGCAAGGTGTACAGTGATTGGAAAGGTATGAGGTGATGGGAAAGACCATGAGGTATTAAGACAACTGGGAGTAACCAAATTTACTAGAAGAGAGAGTATTTTTAAGGAGTCTCGATTTAAAAGGGCCCTATTACAAATGACCTTGTGACGCTTGAGCACATTGTTAGTACTCAATAAATATTTAGTGCTGATGAAAAAATAAAAGAATGAATCTGAAAGCACTGAGAATTCATTAAAATGTTTGAAACCGGGGAATAACTTGACTACACTACATTTTAAATGAATCAGAGAGAAAAAGAGTGGAAAGTAAGAGGCTGCTTGGAAAGAAGCCTATTGCAGCTCTTCAGACAAGAAGTGAAGAAGCTGTTGTCCCAGAGAAGTTAACTGGTTTGTTCAAGGTCTAGAGCTGGTTACCAGCAAAATTGGCTTCTCTCCCTCTGCCCAAACACTTTTTCTGCTACATTTTCTTACCTATAAATTCATTATTCACCACCTAAAACTTGAGATCTCTATAAGAGGATTTCTATTGTAATGGTGCAGTGGTACAATGATGTTGGAAGTTGTGGACAGGTCTAACTGGATAATAATATTTCAGCAGGATTTTTGCCATTTTGTAGGTTTGGGGCTGGGGGGAGACATAATTTGAACATTGGTATATTAAGGATTAATTTGACTTGCAAACTGACAAACCAAAGCAACTTACAGTGGTTGTTGAACTGGTTTTCCGTTAATTTGGTTTATTTATTTGTATTTTTGTTTATTTTTTATTTTTTGGTCGTGCCACGTGGCTTACCGGATCCTAGTTCCCTGACCAGGAATCGAACCCATGCCCTCAGCAGTGAAAGCGTGCAGTCCTAACTATTGGACTGCCAGGGAATTCCCTAATTTGATTTATTTTTTTAAAAGGTAAGAAAGACATAATTAACTAGATGATTATTTCTCAAAAATATTCCTATCTTTACATTTTTCTAGAGACATTCTTTTCTCCCATGAAACTCTGTGGCCATAAAGCCAGTGACTACTTTTTTCCTATTCCAACCACTGATGACTCCCAGCATCCTGACTCCTGCCCCCCTTCTTTTCATTTCTCAGTTCTCATCCCTCCTTTCACTGCCCCCGTTTTACGCCAGCTACCAGCTACCAAGAAGGTGGATTAGGCCATTTATCAAATCAGAAGGTTTTTCCTTTGTCATTCAAATCACTTTCTTAGTACACTGAGACTAGGAATTAATTCAGGTTTTTTCTCAAAAAATTAACTTGGACTTATATTTTATCATTTAAAGTTTGGGGTAGCAGGGAACAGATCTCAACTTAATATAAAGGCAAGGCAGTAATTCAGAATCTTCTTCTCCCAATTTCAGTTTCAAACTGTTTTTATTTTGATAATGCACCTGAACACTCTTCTCTAGTTTACTAATCATCAGTCTGTATTGTTCTACCTGAGCAGAATTTACTTGAAATTCTATGCAATTGCAATGAGGTTCTCTATAGGACCGCTACATATCACAATGATTAATCCTCAGACATTTCCACTAGGTTCTCAGTCACCTGAGAAGACCTTGTGGCCAGAAGGAACAAATGTCCCTTGTTCTTTTTTTTTTTTTAAATAAATTTATTTATTTGTTTATTTATTTTTGGCTGCGTTGGGTCTTTGTTGCTGTGACGGGCTTTCTCTGGTTGCAGCAATCAGGGGCTACTCTTCGTTGCGGTGCTCGGGCTTCTCATTGTGGTGGTTTCTCTTGTTGCAGGGCACGGGCTCTAGGCACGTGGGCTTCAGTAGTTGTAGTGTGTGGGCTTCAGAAGTTGTGGCTCGTGGGCTCTAGAGCACAGGCTCAGTAGTTGTGGCACACGGGCTTAGTTGCTCTACGGCATGTGGAATCTTCCCAGACCAGGGATCGAACCCGTGTCCCCTGCGTTGGCAGGTGGATTCTTAACCACTGCGCCACCAAGGAAGTCCCTCCCTTGTTCTTTAGAGCTGAATAATTCAGTCTCTCATTTCACTAGCAAAAGTTTCGTTCAGACCGTATATCAACTTGTTTTTGTTTTTGTTTTTTCCAACTTAAGCCGAATTTAACAAAAAACCAACCACTCATGTTTCCCTGGGCCTCCTGCCCAGATTCCCGTAGGTCCTTGCCTAGGAAATGCACCAGTGTCCCTTAAGACTCCAAGTCTTAAGTAAAACTAGCTCAAATAAAATTTTTAGGCTCATCACTTAAAAGCAATGAGATCCAGATATCAGGAGAACTCACTGGAACACCTGAGGAGTACGGAGAAGCCAGTGGGGCTCGATGGGCTCATACTAGTGCAGCGTGCTGGTCAGGGAAGAATTCAGGTGTCCTCTAGTGGGTTATCTCTTATATCTTGCCAATTAAACTTGCATGTGGATGAAAAAACTTAATCAATAGTCTATCTAAGAAAGAAATGGAAAATTTTATTTGAGCCAACCTGAGGATAATAACCTGGGAGACAATCTTTCAGAAAGTTCTGAGGACTGTTCCGCCTATTAGAGATCAAAGCGCAGTTATATAAGTTCTTGAGACAAAGATTTTTAGGTCAAATGACATTGACAGTTTACACAAGCCAGATCTGCATGCACAAAGCTAGTAGTGGGTCATCATGTCCCCTTACAAGATTAAGAAGGAAGGTTATCTCCTAAGGAGGTCTTGTTAATGCAGATGCACAATACACACTAAAGGGGAAGGAAGAGGCCCAAATGGGCGGAGAAAATTTTTATGTTTAAATTTCTCTTGTCTTGCTATAAAATATGAATTTTATTCATCATACCTCACTTTGTAGACAATTTGACTCCTCACATCTACAGCTGCAGATCCAATAGAACCATACTGGTGGGAAAACCACATGGCCTTTCCATTAAGAAAGGAGGATCAGACTGGAGATTCGTGGCTTGCTTTGACTGATGAGAATATGCTAGTCTAACAGGGGAGAATGCCCAGGCCTGGGTCATAGACCTAGAGTAATTCTGAAATCTTAAGGGTGAAATAGCAAATGGTGGAACCTCTCAGGACCCCTGCAGAACAAATCAGAATTCCTTCCAATGTTCCCTTCCCCCATCATTCTTTGCACAGTGCGGCACCAAATCCAGTCTCTCAAGGACCATTTCCTGCATGCAACTATTGAATGCATTTTGGCCCCAGTGTATCTGTATAAATCTCACTAGATAGCTGTACCCCATCTGTGCATCATAGCTTCAGTGATCCACTGCTTAGAAAGCATAAAAGAACAAAATGAAAGTTTGAAAATTTACAGCTTTCTCTGCCAGACATATTTTGCCATATACACAGTGGTAAACTACCAACTCAAAATACTGACAAAAAAGTTTAAAAATCGCATGTTCCCGTAACTATAGTTTACATTTAGTGAACCATCAAAATGGGCATGGAATAAATTTCCCATTTTTCTTTTTTAAAATTTACTTATTTATTTATTTATTTATCTGGCTGCACCTGGTCTTAGTTGCAGCACGCGGGATCTTCATTGCTGCATGCAGGATCTTTCAGTTGCGGTATGTGGGGATCTAGTTCCCTGACCAGGGATCGAACCCAGGCCCCTTACATTGGGAGCTCTTAACCACTGGACCACCAGGGAAGTCCCAATAGCTCCATTTTTCTAAAAAATTTAAACGAAGCTCAATTCTGAAATACAGTTGTCCCTTGCTATCAGTAGAGGATCAGTTCCAGGGACCCCACAGATACCAAAATCCTTGAATGTTCAACTTTCTTAGATAAAATGACATAGCATTTGCATATAACATACAAAATCCTCCTGTATACTTTAAATCATCTCTAGATTATTTATTACACCTAATACAATGCAGATGCTATGAAAATCGTTTTCAGCACGTGGAAAATTCAAGTTTTGCTTTTTGGAACTTTTTGAATTTTTTTTTCTAATATTTTCTATGTATAGTTGGTTGAACCACAGATGTGGAATCTGTTGATACAGAGGGCCAACTGTACTTAAAACAGAAATAGTATTTATAAGATTATCCTATGAAGTAATTTTTAATGAAGTGGAGTTTATTCAAGTCATGTCTTCTGGGGATAAAAATGGACACCAACAAACAAACAAAAAAAAAGGTGGAAGAAAAGAAATGTGACCTTGATGTCTCCTCAAATGTCCATAATCTCCACAGCTGTTCCTTTCATCCTCTGGTGATATTAATCTTCTGTTTATTTTGCTACTGTAATTCTAAACACACATTGTTTCCTCAGAGCTTACCCTCTCCAAGTTGGTCTATGCCTGTTCTTTCTTACCACAGAAAAAGTAAAGAAAAAAAAGTGTGTGTGTGTGTCCTGCTTGTGGTTTAAAATCGAGTTGGGACTTCCTCTTTGAACAGTTGCCTTTTCCTCTCACACAAGGGAGATCTCATCTTGTCTGAGACTAGATTCAGTTGAAACAAACCACACACCAACGAGAGGGTAATGATGGCTAAGAAGCCCCCAAAACCAGCCCCTCGCAGGATCTTCCAAGAAAGGTCAAAGATTACTGCTCTACCCTTGTACTTTGAAGGTTTTTTATTAGTCAAGCGGTCAGAATACCAGGTAAGTCCACAGATGATAATGTTAAACTAGAAACTTCTGTCTTAATATAAAATTTATTTTATGGTGATATGATGTGACAAGGGCCTTCTTGTCTCTGCTGGGACTGAACCCTCTTCCCTGAGGTCAGAAATATGATTCCAATTTGCATAATTTAAATACAACGTATGGCTTAAACACATATATGTGTATATATAAGCTTCTAATGTTGAGTCACTAATGTAAAAAAATTCCTAAATTTCTAAAGAATTTATTTAAACATCACAGAAGAGTTTAGCTTAGAAGATAAAATGTTTCCTATATATTTTCTCTGCAATTTACTACTATGATGACAAGTACTATTAAGATGAAATGATACTATGATTGAAATTAAACCTTCTGCTCCCATTTGCAGTTGATTGAAGCTTACAAATAATGATCAGAAAATGATAAAATTGATACTGTTTAACATTGTGTATAGTTAGTTATATGTTCTAAGACACTGTTCAAGATAGTGATTTTAAAAGATACTACTTAGGGTGCTCTATGGGTACATGTACATTAAGCTACATAAATACATTCACTCTAAGAAAATTCACAAAGCATTCTTTATTTTTTAAACATAAAAATAAAAACTTAGAATTAGTTAAAATCAGTGCTTTTGAAATACTAATTGTGGATACTTTGAAATGAATGAGAGAAATAAACTTGGAAGTGTCTGTTACTAAAGAAAAAAGAAATCATTAACTTAGGTCAAATTTTATGAAATGCTAATATGAATTGAAACTAGAAAAAAATAGCGTTTTGAGAAATGCCTTAAGGAATGTTTAATAACAATTACAAAAATATTTTTTCTGAGGATTTATTAATGCTTACAGAAAATGTGTGCATGTAAAAATATCTGTAATAGCACATTCATATTTCTTGCATATATAATCAGATCATTTACTATTGGAGAGTAAAGACATGGTAATTTGTATTCTGTTATGTGTGTTAAACATGTATTAGTAATATCTGTCAGTTACACATTTTTTAGTTGATCCTATACGCTTTTAAAATGAATTCAGTCTTATTACTATGGGTTAGCTACATTATTACACTTCGCCAGGAAAGGGGAGTGGGAAAAAGAAATTTCTAGATTGTAATTTAAATTTGTCTAGTCACTGAATTTTTTCCAAAGTGTTTATAATAACTGTTTCTGATACTGGGTTCCTTTTAATGTTTAAAAAAGGCAATCCCTTGGTATGGTTAGCAGAAAAAGAAAAGGATTTTAGGGTGTCAGTAAAACATGCCTTTACCTGATGGTTTTGCCACTTATAGCCTGGATTTAATACAAGTTACTCAATCTCCTTGAGGCTAAATTTCCTCAACTGTAAAATGGAGAGAATATGAGTCACCTCTCAAGGTATAAAGCCTGGGATACAGCGGTGCTTAATCAATTCATTCATTTAAGCAGTGTATATTTCGTGTTTCCTGTGTACCAAGTACCACACTCAGTTCTGGAGAATATGAATAAAATACAAAAACCCTACCTTCATGAGGTTTAGTTTAGTAAGGAGTGATGACTCACTTACCCGAATGCTAGTCTAATTTTTCTTGGAAAGCATGCCTTGAAATGGAAAGAAAAAACTACAGGTGTAAAAATTTCAGATGAAATCATAGCAAAGTATCTTTTACTTATATGTCAGGGAGAAGAGATCAAGAGGATGACAGTAATGTCTACTAACAAGGTGATTTCAAGGATTAAAGGGATAACATGTAAACCACCTGGCTCATACTAGATATTAGATTCATTCTCCTTCCATTTTATTATTCATCACATTCTTATTAACATACTAAAATCAGTTTTGAATCCACAAGTAATCCGGCTCAAAGGAGAGCCACAGTGATAATTAGAGTGCTGGAAAACAGAAGCAATGAGAAAAAGCTAAGGAAAAATAGTCAGGTTTCTAGGCAAGTGGTAGCAAAGTACCAGGGAACCTTTGAAAGGGAGGTGAGCCAAGGGTATCAAGAATGTCACCTTTCAATCTGAGGGACAGGAGGAAGTTGGGAGCCTCTACAGAATATTAAGTGAGGTCTCTGCTGAAGGAATTCAAGCTAGAAAAAATATAACTGAGGAGTAACCTGTTCTATAAGGAGATTACATGCTGAGAGGTGTTTCTTAGCTATTTTTGTGACAGGGACACTTTTAAGAATTAAGGTGTTTTGCCCCCAGGAAAATGGTCCAATATACACCATTTTAAATGCAATTCCAAGAGGTCCATGGATCCCAGGTCAAGACCCATTAAAAGCACGTAATTTTTATGGAAAAAATGTGGGAAGATTTACTTAACCCACAGTACTAGAATTCTGGATGATTAGGAAGATTTACTAGATAATAAAAGCTATTCAGTGCTACAGTGAGATACCAATGGCATCGCAGTTCTTACAAATGGGGAAAATTCTCAGTTTTCTGGAACTATTTGAACTAAGAGAGCATTGGGGCAACATCTCACAGTCTTCAAACTGTGATGTGCTATAATTAAAAACACTGTATATAATATGTCTTCTAATTATCCTGAACACAGAATATGATCATCATAATAGCATCAAAATAACATTTCTCTGACTAGTCCTCTAACTGCCACTAATTCATCTAGAAAAATTTTAGGGTTCAGTTGTGCTCTCAAACAGTTCTCTATGCTAGTAATCTCCAAATTTTTAAAGTAACACACTCTTTTCAAGAAAACATTTTTGAACACAGATCTCTAAGAAGATTAATTTATTTAGAAATTATATGTATGTACTCCTGTACTACTAGTCCAAACAAATTACTCACTATATGCAGAAAGGGAATTAAGAAAGATGGAATATAATTAGACATTCTGAAAGTTTCTTCCCCAGAGGGATCATCTTGCATGCCTCCGAGGTTTAAGTGCCCCACTTTGGAGACCACTATATAACATCCTTCTTTAAGCAAAGGCACTTTATTCACTCACAAGAAAAAAAAATGGGAGCTTTTTATTGGGGACAGGGGCTGGAGAGGAACTTAACTGGATTTGCACTGTAACCCAGTTTTACTAGTTACATCAACGAGAAAGAGCCCTGAGAGCCAGGAGATATTAAGTATCAGTCCTACTTTAGAACTTGGGCAAGTCCTTCAGAACTTTTCATCTGTTTCCTGTTTCGTAAAATGGGTAATTACTCTCTTGCATAACTGAACGGGTTGCTGTGATGATCAAACAGACTCTATTAAAATGGGTATATTTTCTTGAGGTGTTGCCATATGGAAGACATGCTAGGCTCTTAATGTCCTATCAGTCTGATCCTTACAGTAATTCTTCTGGGTAGAAATTATTTTATCTACTTCAAGTATTTTATCTACTTCAATGAGTGCATTGTTGCTCACAGAGTGTAAGCTCGAGGTGCCTCACCATTAAGGGGCCTAACTTGGATTTTTTTGCAAAGCACTTGACATCATGCTGCCTTTCAAACTAAAGTTCTAATTCCATTTGGTGGTGGGTTTCTAAAGGTTGGGGATGTCTAATCACTAGATTCTTTATCACATTGAGCTCAACAGTAAGCTCAGTAGACTTTCAAAAACATTTGTTTAATTGAATGAAAATGAGATAGTGACCTTAAACTCTACATACAAGGTCATCTAACGATTATGAAGCTTAGCGAGAAATTCAAGAGGCCTATGTCGGTACATTTTTTTACTTCAGCAATTGAATGCAAATGATTGCTTAAAAATAAGAAATTTTGTGTTCAGTGTATTTAATCCAAAAATCTGCCCTTCAAAATTAATTTTTAAAATAGGTATGTATCTCTGTAGATATAAATATATACCTAGATGTTGGTCATTGAGATTGATATTGATAGATGACTCTGATTATACCGGTTTTCAGGAGCGCTTATCAGAAACTAAATCAAGCCTGTGACCCGCAGGTCTCTGCATACTAAATATAAGTTTGATCTGTCCTTGGGTTTGTGGCTCTGGTTCGTGTCCACAGGGTCTACTGACATTTGTAATCTTCCTTTTCCTCCAGGCTGCCTTTTCTTCAACTCAGTGCCTTTGTTCTTGCTTCTTCCCCCATTTAATAAACCCTCCTTAAGCCTTTCTATGAATATATATGTTTGTTTACCAGTAACGCTCCCATTTTTCCCTCATTAACTCTAGGCAATTCATACTATTCTCTCATGGCTGAACACGTCTGTAATTTTTCACAGGAGCACAGATGCATGTCTGCATGTACATAAAGAGCAAATGCAATAAACCTTGACTGCTATTAGTGATTTTAGTTTTCTATCTTGTGGCAGGTTAATACTAATGAGGCTAATTAAGAAGATGAACAGGGTGGTAGACTTTGCAGGCTTTTCTCTTGTTTTCTTTTCCTCTAAGAATCATAGAATCTCGGGTTTGGACTTTATCTTAGACGCCATACTTCAATAAAACTACACAACCCGTGACTAAGTTCTCGAACCAATACGCCTACATTCCAATCTCCTCCCCACTCTCCCTCACTCCCATCCTAGTTCCAAAATACTGTGTAATCTTGACTTCCTCCTTGCATTGAGAGACTTACCATTAGAGAAGGATGTGAAAGCCTTTAAAAGAGAGAGATGATTTTTTAAAAGCTCCAAGATAAAATTGAATTGTTTTGGGCTTCCCTGGTGGCGCAGTGGTTGACAATCTGCCTGCCAATGCAGGGCACACAGGTTCGAGCCCTGGTCTGGGAAGATCCCACATACCGTGGAGCAACTAGGCCCGTGAGCCACAGTTACTGAGCCTGCGCGTCTGGAGCCTGTGCTCCGCAACAAGAGAGGCCGCGATAATGAGAGGCCCGCGCACCGCGATGAAGAGTGGCCCCCACTTGCCCCAACTAGAGAAAGCCCTCGCACAGAAGCGAAGACCCAACACAGCCATAAATAAATTAATTAAAAAAAATTTTTTGAATTGTTTTATTATTTCATCTCAAGTCAATTCTCAGAAAGTTCAAGTACTTTTCAACAGAGTGACTATACACTTTCATGGTTTTTATAGAACACCTGCCTAATCATAGTATAGGTTAGCAACTTTTTCAAGCCAAATTTCTCAATGCAGTTTTCTATCTTTTTACTTAAGACAATATGAAAGGGTGATTTTATATAGGAATGACAATGGATTTCATTATTCTAGTTTACAAAATATCTTCTCCTACTTGTACATAATCCCATTGAAAGAGATCTATTTTAGAGATTTTTAGTGGGCATCACCTTCACACACACATACAAATTACCATGTGGAAAGAGTATTATTATATGGATAATAAAATATGCGAAGTACCTGTTAATAATGTGAGTGATGAGGTAATGCTTCCCCACCTCCACTGGCCAATATTGATGGAACCCTTGCTATGTCCCAGGTCCTATGTGCTTTACATACATCATTATTCCATTCAATCCTTCAACAACTCTGAGGATTTGCTACTTATGTAGTAAGAGGCTGGTTTCCCTACTTCCATTCTTGGTGCCTTAACACTGAACTCTCACACAGGAGACACATAATAATTATTATTATTATTACAATTCAGTGGTTTTTAATATATTCACAAAGCTGTGCAACCATCACCACTATCTAGTTCTAGAACATTGAAAATGTTTAAGTTTAATGTTTTAAGTTTAATGTTTAAGTTTCTGAAAAGAAACGCCGTTAGCAGTTACTCCCACTTCCCCTGCCCTGTACATTTTTTATACCCATTTGTTGGGATTTTTCCTCCCCCAAGTTTGAAAGCAAGTGAAAATTAAGACACAGGAATCACACAAATGAAGATCAATTCATCACTTTCATTATTAATAAAATTTATTGATAGTAGTTTAGATTTAAGGCCAAAACTGTGCTGACACTTTACCCCAGATTTAGGTAGGCTTGACCTATCGTGAGTCACTGATGCAGTTTGAGAGTCACAGCCTGCCTCTTGGAGGCCCTTTGCCACATGGCAGGGAACAGAGCAGAACACCCACTCTGTCCTGGCAGGCTGCTGAGAGAGGACAAGAAGGCGTTGAGTTGAGCTTCCTGCCTCGCAGACTTACCTCTTAGATATTCAGTCCTACCCTCTGCAGAGGCGGTAGTTCTCTCTAGCAGCGCCCTGCAGGATAGATTGGAGGGAGAAAGAAAGTAGTGGAGAGACCAGGCAAAAGGCTATTTCAATGCCATTAACATTTTGTATCCTATGTGAAAATAAGGAAAGAAAAGACTTCTGCTGGGGCTGAAATTAAGGTTTGTTCCCTTGCCTTATTGAACTGCTTGACTCAGAGATGTGTCAAGTATATACTGGCATCTGGATTTCAGACAAAAGGAAGAATCTCTTTGCCCAGTTTTACAATTGCTTCTTTGGGGACCATCTGTTGGCTGATCCTTCAATCCTATGCCCTTTTGAATTGTTCTTTTCTTTGGTAATCCATTTTTGATTCAGGAGGCATCAGCATGTTCATTACGTTACATTATAGCCAGTTCTCTGTTGGGAGGTAGAATGAAGTGGAAAGATCACAGGGCTTGGACAGAGAAACTGTGCTCCAAGTTCCAACTCTACCCCTGAGGTAGACTGCTGCAGGACTACTATCAGTTTGTTCAAGTCTCACTATATACACTCCCCTTGGAAATGTGACTTTTCTGCTCCTGCCATAAAGAGGCTGAGTCTGTTTTTCTGCTCCTTGAATCTGGACTGGGTCATGCTTTGGTAAATGTTACAAAAGCAGAAGATTAGACAGTACTTGCACATTGGGTTTTGCCCTCTCTTACCCCTGAGCATTCTTCTGCTAGCATGTGAACAAGTCTAGGCCAGCTGACTGGAACTTGAGATTGCACGGAGTGTGATTCCAATTGTCTCAGTAGAGTGGTTTCCAACACCAACAACCACTTCTCTGATTCTCTGGACATCAACTAGGCGTTCAACACTTCAGTTCAATTCTGATACTAACTACCTACCCAAATTTAGTGCAGACCCCACAGCTTAATTAAGAGCTGAGTCCCACGAGACTACCCCCTACTTCAGTCACTAGACACAAGTCCCAGATCTCCTGTCCTTCTGACTGACTGGTGATAAATCAGGGGTTCCCATGACCCTCTCCCAAGATTTCATAATTTACTAGAATGGCTCGCAGAACTCAGGAAAACACTTTGCTTACATTTACTGGTAAGGGATACAAAGGAACAGCCAGATGAAGAGGGCAAGGTCTGGAAGGATCCCAAGCACGGGTGCTACTGTCTTTGTGGAGATGGGGTACACCACCCTTTTGGCATGTGGAAACTTATCAAATCTTGTTGTTCAAGAGTTTTTACAAAGCATAATCTCCAGGCCCACCTCCTCCTTCCTGGAGGTTGGTAGGTAGGGCTGAAAGTTCCAACCTTCTTAATCATTTGTTCTTTTGGTGACCAGACCCATCCTGAAGATATCTAGGGGTCCCATCCTAAGTTACCTCATTAGTAAAAATTCAGGTATGATGTAAAAGGGTTCACTATGAATAACAAAAGCACTCCTATTACTTAGGAAATTCCAAGTGTTTTAGGATTTCTATGCCAGGAACTAGGAGACAAAGACTAAATATATTTCTTTTTATACCACACCCAGTCATTCTGCATTCCCAGCTAATACCCCAAGCAAGTGAATGAGAGTACCCTAGACCATTAAGTCACAGCCAAGTATACCCAGATCCGAAGAATCATCCGCCAGCCACAGAATGAGAAGAAATATAAAATGCTTGCTGTTTTAGTCCACTAAGTTTTAGGGTGGCTTGTAATACAGCAAAAGCTAATATAGCACCTTATCAGCCATGAAGACAAAGGGAGAAAATAGTTCTATTAAGAACATGAGAAAGATGGTTGCTGTAATTCAGAATGAATTTAATCTTGAACTTCCTGAGAGCCAAGGAAAATAAAAGAAAGATGGGTTATAGAGTTCCCATTATTTGAGAAAATAAGTATATAAATTCTAAAGAGGTGACAAATATTTTGGTGGTCAAAAAAAGAATAAGTGATATGTCATTATCAAAGAGACACAAAATACCATAACATATGAGTGTCTTCACATTTATAAGCAAAAGAAAAAATTTCTTCACCTGATTTTCTTACATTAACCCTCAATATAAATCAAGATAATCCAACATGTTGTGAAAATTCAGCTTATTAAACCCTAAAGGAAGGAATGTTCAACAAGTCTATGAAACTGACTGGAATTTTTAAAAACACACTTTTGCAAAGAACTGGGTATGAAGGTAAGTCTTCAGATTTGAAGGATTTTTTTTTTTTTAATGTTTTAACCGCACCCCCTTGCCATTCTTTTGTAATACAGCCAATCTTTATAAAATGTAAGTTCTTATCTAAATAGACTTTCACTTGATTGAGTCTTACTAGGTTATTTAAATATTTTAAACTTAAAAAATTATATTTCTATAGAACTCATAATAATGTGAACGTATTAATTATGAAATGTTCAGCACATGAATGAAATTTGAATTCAAAGTTCAGCTTTGATTGTGTTATTTTTATCATTAGCAATTGTGCATATTTCCTTGATGTATATAAATATATTCTATTTATTGAACCTAAACTATGAGCCATGTACTATTCTAAGTGATTTATGTGTATTAATTCATTCAATCTTTTCAACTGTCTTGGAAGGTAGATATTAAATGCTTGTCCCAACCTGGCCCCTTATATGGCCCCTCTTACAGGTGCAAGTTTCCACTGAAAGTGCACAAAAAGTCAAGCATCTTAAATCAATGAGGAAAGTTTTGGAAAATAATTTACTTAAACACAAATCAAATTACATCCCTACCACACACCTCATACTAAAATTTGTGAAGGATTTAACCAGGAATTAAATGTAAAATTAAGCGATAAAAAAGTAGGTGATTTATCCCAGGAGAAAGAAGAATATTATATCACACAGCAATTAAGAAAGTTACAGAGGGAAATATCAATAGGAAAATAGTTGAATATACATAATGAAATGATGCTTACAATTTCTTTCCCGCAGGATTATAAACATTACTGGACAGAGCTGAGAGGAACTACACTTTTCTTTTATACCGACAAAAAAAGTACAACAGTAAGTAAACGTGTTCAGCTGATTTAATTTTTTCCCGATAAACACTTGCCATATAGTTTATTATTCACTTTCTGCCTTCCGAAAGTAAAGATATTCCAGTACAACCAATTTAAATAAGAACATTTACATCTGTGAGGGCTATCAATTACAAGACCTATGGTAAAATTTCCTGGGAAACTCAGAAGGTGTTAACTGATACCTGAAATCTCATAACATACAATATGTCACAATTTAATTTTTCTAGAAAGATACAAACATACCCCATGAGATAAGACTTCTAAGAGTTCAAGCATGAGAATAACAATAAAGAAATTCTGAGATTATTTATTTGTATTAATTTTAAATGATTGATATTTCACTTTAACCACAAAAAAAATGAAAATGGTGTATTTCATTTTATCCACAAATAAAATGTAGCATTTTAGTAGCAAATGCATGTCTACCTTGGAATGCTATGCTTATGAGATTTTATGATCCAGTAACTTGTTTAAATATAGACATGTCAGACCATGGATGTAGTAGCCCACACTGCTTAGAACATTGTTATTACATGACCAGATCTAATGAAAGATACAGAAAAAGAGCCTGTGTGATGTATTCTACCTGGAGGCATTTCAGCACCATTAGTGGTAAACTAACCAGAAGTCATTTAAAAAACCAAACAGAAAACAAACTTAAAATGGTCATCTTTGAGGTCAAGGGTTCAAGATGGCGGAGTAGAAGGACGTGCTTTCACTCCCTCTTGCGAGAGCATCGGAATCACAACTAACTGCTGAACTATCATCAACGAGAAGTCACTGGAACTCACCAAAAAAGATACCCCACATCCAAAGACAAAGGAGAAGCCACAATGAGATGGTAGGAGGGGCGCAATCACAATGAAATCAAATCCCATAACTGTTGGGTGGGTGACTCACAAACTGGAGAACACTTATACCACAGAAGTCCACCCACTGGAGTGAAGGTTCTGAGCCCCACATCAGGCTTCCCAACCTGGGGGTCCGGCAACAGGAGGAGGAATTCCTTAGAGAGTCAGACTTTGAAGACTAGCAGGATTTGACTGCAGGACTTTGACAGGACTGGGGGAAACAGAGACTCCACTCTTGGAGGGCACACACAAAGTAGTGTGCGCATTGGGACCCAGGGGAAGGAGCAGTGACCCCATAGGAGACTGAACCAGATCTACCTGCTAGTGTTGGAGGGTCTCCTGCAGAGGCGGGGGGTGGCTGTATCTCACCGTGAGGACAAGGACACTGGCAGCAGAAGTTCTGGGAAGTACTCCTTGGCGTGAGCCTTCCCAGAGTCTGCCATTAGCCCCACCAAAGAGCCTGGGTAGGCTCCAGTGTTGGGTCACCTCAGGTCAAACAACCAACAAGGAGGGGACCCAGCCCCACCCATCAGCAGACAAGTGGATTAAAGTTTTACTGAGCTCTGCCCACCAGAGCAACAGCCAGCTCTACCCACCACCAGTCGCTCCCGTCAGGAAACTTGCACAAGCCTCTTAGATAGCCTCAACCAGAGGGCAGACAGCAGAAGCAGGAAGACCTACAATCCTGCAGCCTGTGGAACAAAAAACACATTCACAGAAAGATAGACAAGATGAAAAGGCAGAGGCCTATGTACCAGATGAAGAAACAAGATAAAACCTCAGAAAAACAACTAAATGAAGTGGAGATAGGCAACCTTCCAGAAAAAGAATTCAGAATAATGATAGTGAAGATGATCCAGGACCTCGGAATAAGAATGGAGGCAAAGATTGAGAAGATGCAAGAAATGATTAACAAAGAACTAGAAGAATTAAAGAACAAACAAACAGAGATGACCAATACAATAACTGAAATGAAAACTACACTAGAAGGAATCAATAGCAGAATAACTGAGGCAGAAGAACGGATAAGTGACCTGGAAGACAGCATAGTGGAATTCACTGCTGCAGAACAGAATAAAGAAAAAAGAATGAAAAGAAATGAAGACAGCCTAAGAGACCTCTGAGACAACACTAAATGCAACAACATTCGCATTATAGGGGTCCCAGAAGGAGAAGAGAGAGAGAAAGGACCCGAGAAAATATTTGAAGAGATTACAGTTGAAAAATTCCCTAACATGGGAAAGGAAATAGGCACCCAAGTCCAGGAAGCACAGAGAGTCCCATATAGGATAAACCCAAGGAGAAACAAGCCGAGACACATAGTAATCAAATTGACAAAAATTAAAGGCAAAGAAAAATTATTAAAAGCAACAAGGGGAAAATGACAAATAACATACAACAGAACTCCCATAAGGTTAACAGCTGATCTCTCAGAAGAAACCCTATGAGCCAGAAGGGAGTGGCATGACATATTTAAAGTGATGAAAGGGAATAAACTACAACCAAGATTACTCTACCCAGCAAGGATCTCATTCAGATTTGATGGAGAAATCAAAAGGTTTACAGACAAGCATAAGCTAAGAGAATTCAGCACCACCAAACAAGCTCTACAACAAATGCTAAAGGAACTTCTTTAAGTGGAAAACACAAGGGAAGAAAAGGACCTACAAAAACAAACCCAAAACAATTAAGAAAATGGTCATAGGAACATACATATCGATAATTACCTTAAAAGTGAATGGATTAAATGCTCCAACCAAAAGATACAGGCTCTTTGAATGGATACATAAACAAAACCCATATATATGCTGTCTACAAGAGACCCACTTCAGACCTAGGGACACATACAGACTGAAAGTGAGGGGCTGGAAAAAGATATTCCATGAAAATTGAAATCAAAAGAAAGCTGGAGTAGCAATACTCGTATCAGATAAAATAGACTTTAAAATAAAGATTGTTACAAGAGACAAGGAAGGACACTACATAACGATCAAGGGATCAATCCAAGAAGAAGATATAACAATTATAAATATATATGCACCCAACATAGGAGCACCTCAATACATAAGGCAACTGCTAACAGCTGTAAGAAAGGAAATCGACAGTAACACAATAATAGTGGGGGATTTTAACACCTCACTTACACCAATGGGCAGATCATCCAAACAGAAAATTAATAAGGAAACACAAGCTTTAAATGACACAATAGACCAGACAGATTTAATTGATATTTATAGAATATTCCATTCAAAAACAGCAGATTACACTTTCTTCTCAAGTGCACACAGAACATTCTGCAGGATAGATCACATCTTAGATCACAAATCAAGCCTCAGTAAATTTAAGAAAATGAAATCATATCAAGCATCTTTTCTGACCACAATGCTCTTCTCAAACTCTTCCAAAAAATTGCAGAGGAAGGAACACTCCCAAATTCATTCTATGAGGCCACCATCACCCTGATACCAAAACCAGAAAAAGATACTACAAAAAAAGAAAACTACAGACCAATATCACCAATGAATATAGATTCAAAAATCCTCAACAGAATACTAGCAAACAGAATCCAACAGCACATTAAAAGGATCATATACCATGAGAAGTGGGATTTATCCCAGGGATGCAAGGATTCTTCAATATATGCAAATCAATCAATGTGATACACCATATTAACAAATTGAAGAAGGAAAACCATATGATCATCTCAATAGACGCAGAAAAAGCTTTTGACAAAATTCAACACCCATTTATGATAAAAACTCTCCAGAAAGTGGGCATAGAGGGAACCTACTTCAACATAATAAAGGCCATATATGACAAACCCACAGCAAACATCATTCTCAATGGTGAAAAACTGAAAGCATTTCCTCTGAGATCAGGAACAAGACAAGGATGTCCACTCTCACCACTATTATTCAACATAGTTTTGGAAGTCCTAGCCACAGAAATCAGAGAAGAAAAATAAATAAAAGGAATCCAAATTGGAAAAGAAGATGTAAAACTGTCACTGACATGATACTATACATAGAGAATCCTAAAGAGGCCACCAGAAAACTACTAGAGCTAATCAATGAATTTGGTAAAGTTGCAGGATACAAAAGTAAGGCACAGAAATCTCTTGCATTCCTATACACTAACAACGAAAGATCAGAAAGAGAAATTAAGGAAACAACCCCATTCAGCATTGCAACAAAAAGAATAAAATACCTAGGAATAAACCTACCTAAGGAGGCAAAAGACCTGTATGCAGAAAACTATAAGACACTGATGAAAGAAATTAAAGATGATACCAACAGATGGAGAGATATACCATGTTCTTGGATTGGAAGAATCAATATTGTGAAAATGACTATACCACACAAAGCATTCTACAGATTCAATGCCATCCCTATGAAACTACCAATGGCATTTTTCACAGAACGAGAAGAAAAAATTTCACAATTTGTACGGAGACACAAATGACCCCAAATAGCCAAAGCAGTCTTGAGGGAAAAAAGTGGAGCTGGAGGAATCAGACTCCCTGACTTCAGACTTTACTACAAAGCTACAGTAATCAAGACAATATGGTACTGGCACAAAAACAGAAATATAGATCAATGGAACAAGATAGAAAGCCCAGAGATAAACCCATGCACCTATGGTCAACTAATCTATGACAAAGGAGGCAAGGATATAAAATGGAGAAAAGACAGTCTCTTCAATAAGTGGTGCTGGGAGAACTGGACAGCTACATGTAAAAGAATGACATTAGAACACTCCCTAACACCATACACAAAAATAAACTCAAAATGGATTAGAGACCTAAATGTAAGACCGGACACTATAAAACTCTTAGAGGAAAACATAGGAAGAACACTCTTTGACATAAATCACAGCAAGATCTTTTGGATCCACCTCTTAGAGTAATGAAAATAAAAACAAAAATAAACAAATGGGACCTAATGAAACTTAAAAGCTTTTGCACAGCAAAGGAAACTACAAACAAGACAAAAAGACAACCCTCAGAATGGGAGAAATATTTGCAAATGAATCATTGGACAAAGGATTAATCTCCAAAATATATAAACAGCTCATGCAGCTCAATATTAAAAAAACAAACAACCTAATCCAAAAATGTGCAGAAGACCTATATAGACATTTCTCCAAAGAAGACATACAGATGGCCAAGAAGCACATGAAAAGCTGCTCAACATCACTAATTATTAGAGAAATGGAAATCAAAACTACAATGAGGTATCACCTCACACCAGTTAGAATGGGCATCCTCAGAAAATCTACAAACAACAAATGCTGGAGAGGGTGTGGAGAAAAGGGAACCCTCTTGCACTGTTGGTCGGAATGTAAACTGATACAGCCACTATGGAGAACAGTATGGAGGTTCCTTAAAAAACTAAAAATAGAATTACCATATGACCCAGCAATCCCACTACTGGGCATATACCCAGAGAAAACCATAATTCCAAAAGACACATGCACCCCAATGTTCATTGCAGCACTATTTACAATAGCCAGGAGATGGAAGCAACCTAAATGCCCATCAACAGACGAATGGGTAAAGAAGATTTGGTACAAATATACAGAGGAATATTACTCAGCCATAAAAAGGAACGAAATTGGGTCATTTGTAGAGACGTGGATGGATCTAGAGACTTCATACAGAGTGAAGTAAGTCAGAAAAAGAAAACAAATATCGTATATTAACGCATATATATGGAATCTGGAAAAATGGTACAGATGAACCTGTTTGCAGGGCAGAAATTGAGACACAGACGTAGAGGACAAACGTATGGACACCAAGTGGGGAAAGTAGGGGGGGATGGTGGTGTGATGAATTGGGAGATAAGGACTGACATGTATACACTAATATGTATAAAATGGATAACTAATAAGAAACTGCTGTATAAAAAAATAAATAAAATTCAAAAAAATAAAATAAAAAACAAAAACAAAAAACAACAAAAAAAGAAAGTAAATGACAGCCTAAATTGCCAACTGTAAGCAGTTATCTGACTTCATTTCTTCAAGGCCTCTGACAATTTCTGGCCTCATCTCCTGCCATTTCCCACTTGAGCATAATGCTTTTACCCATTCCTCTATTACATCAGACTCTTGCCTGAAGATGGACTTCCCATTTGCTTTTCTTTAGGTCTGGAAGGCTCTCCTCTCTTCAATACCATCTTCTGAGAGAGGGCTTCACTTTTCACCCACTGTAAGTTAGGTTTCTGCAACCCTTTCTTGCCAGTTACTATCTCTCTCTCTATTCTGTCATGCTTTTGGAAAATTACCTTCTGATATTTTCGCTCAATTCAGCACTAATATTTTTTTGCTTTATCCCCACTCTACTAAAATAATAACCTAATCTGGGTTCTTTGCCTTCAATCTTTCTTATGCTTAATTCATCTTACAGCTAGAATGCACTGATCCCAACACCTTGTTTGGCCATTTCATTCCCCCATTCTCCTACCAAAATATGTCACCCCAATATTTGATAAACACCCCATGCCTAGAAGATAAAAGTCTGTAGCCTTTTGTTCAAGGTCACCCTGTACAGCCTCTACCTACAGCCCTAAACCATAACTTCTACTACTCCTTTAGAAGGAATGCTCTGCCTCATGGAATAAACAATCATGTTTACATACATTCCTGCCTGTTCAGTTCAGTTTCACATCATTTCTCTTGTGTGTTTCATTCTCTCATTCACCCTTCTACACTTCTAAATCTTTGTTCTTTATTTCGGGCCTACGTCAAGTTCTAGCACTTCAGTGAACACTTCTCCAACTCCTACAGAATTTAATGACCATTCCCTTTTTCTTCATACTTACTCAGATCTAAGCAGAAAGAGTTTTATGTTCCTGACTATGCATTTAAAATAGTCTTACAAATTGTTGCATGAAAGAAATGTCTTATAAGTACTGTTTATGTTTGATATAATAAAGTTGCAAAATAAAAAGCCAGAAAAAAAATGGTCATCTTTCACCAGATCTCTGGGTAGACAAGATTATATAAAGGTGTTTTCAAATACCATAAAATAAATTTTAACATAATTAACTTCTCTGTTGTGTCTCCAGCTTCCCACTGATGTCAGTGAAAATACAAAAGACCCTGGCCTAAACCTTGTATAATACACATATGTGAGAGAGTTAATAGTTACTATTCACCTACTACATGGCAAGGGAGGTACAACTTAGTGATTGGGAGCCTGGTCCTTAGGTAGACTACCTGGATTTTTGTCCTGGCCCTGCCACTGTTCACTGTGTCATTTTGGGATCTTGGGCTATTTACCTAACCTCTCTGTGTCTCAGTGTATCAGTTAGGGTACTGGTAGGAAACAGACGACCTCTCAAATTAGGCAATTTGAAGACAGTTTAATGAAGATATTATATTCAAAGCAGTGGACAGGATGTAGGAAAACCACAAAGGATAGTACAGAACCCTGAGGCTTTGTAACAGTGCCCCATTACCATACCTAGGAGTAAAGGAAAGAGAGGGAAAATAGTGGGAGAGCTGTGTGAAGATGACTGCCTTGAAAAGAGTATGATCTTTGACAGAGGAAGCAATTGCATAGAGTAATAAATACCTGACCTCACTCTCCTCGCTCTTCTGATCTCCTGCCAGTGTTCACCAGCGGTCCAACCCAACAGAAGTCAGAGGTTAAGGAAGCCCTTCATGTTGTCCATATAGTTCCCACTCCTGGTGCACAGTGTTGGATGGTGAAGGGATAAAAGTGAATCTAGAGGAGCAAATATCAATAAAAGATCTCCAACACAATCAGTTTCAAAAAAAATTAGGATGAAAACAGTAGCCCATCTCATAAACTTATCAAAAAGATTAAATGCAATAGTAAGTAAAAGGACTTAAGATTGAGTCTAAAGACTTAAGAGAGCAGCTGGCACATAGTAAGCATTTAAGCATTTTACACGTATTATCTCATTTAATTCTCACAACATCCCTGCAGAGTGGGTACTATTTTAATGCCTACTTTATAGATGAGAATAGTCAAGTTTAAGATTAAAAAATTGTACAAGATCAGAAAGCTAATGAAAGGGGTACAATCAAGATCTTGTTCCTGAGCCAGCATTCTTAACCACTACGTCATGAAGAGACTGTTACAACAAAATGCTGTGGAATTGCCCATCTACCAATTTTGTTAAAAGAGGATGCAGACTTTGGGGGAATTTTGTTCGGTGATAGTCTTAGGAGAAAGCACAGGGATGGAACAAGCAACAACTGTAGATACTTAGCCTATAAGTAGGGAAGAATTTAAAGCTGCCTTTAAACATTTGAAAGGCTGTCTGTCAGGAGGTCATGTGAAAGAGTCACTGAATTTGTTTAGTGTTATTCCAGGGGAAGGGGACTAGGACCATGGATGGAAATTGCCTGGAGAAAAACTGTAGCTTTAAGACAAGAGAGATCTTGCCACAGGCACAGCTGTATAGGATGTATGAGTTCCATGTTGTTCGAGATGTTCCAGCATAGGCTGGATGACTGCATGCAGGAATACCCCGGGGGGAGATTCAAGCATCAGAGGGCAGCTAGATTAGGCAGATGACCTTTAAGGCTCTTTCAATACTACAATTAAAACCAAAAAGATATGACTTCCTTTCTTCTAATCAACAGATCAGCTTACAGCACTCTAATTCCACCATTTCTTCCTCTGTTGCTTCCTCCTTTAGCTTGATCTAGACAAGTTATCAAAAAAAGATCCTTGTGTAATGTAAAATTTTGTCCTCCTTCCCTGATACTTCCCTTCCATTTTAAATTGCTCTTTGTTCATTGAAAATAAATAGGTCAACCCAAACTTACCCTCAACCCCATCAATATAAGAATAGCTCTGGAAAAAAATGTCCTATTTTTATGCCTTACCTTATTCATAAAACTAGAATAAGCATACTTATAAGAATATAGTAAAATAAGTTGTATTGGGCATAACAGAGAGAGGAAAATAAAAGGAGATAAAAAGAAGTCAACAATGAGGCTGATTTAGCAAAAAATTATACCATTAAAAACTCTACTATACTTAGAGTTGGTCCTAATCTTTCTAATACTGCAGAGCAAGTCTGGTCAGTTGTATGCAGATCAGTTCATATAGACCAACTGCTCAGAAGAAATATTTTTATTATACTGGAATAAGATAGAAATTTCCTAATAGGATCCTCATAACCAGTAGCATGTGGTACATGCTGAACAATGGCTTTCTGGAAAAAAATTATGTATGTATATATATATTATATATATATGTTACAAATATTACTGATATAAAGAATGTGTAGTACACAGTTAAAAAAATAAAATACACAATACTCCTTACTGCAACTTCCATAAAGGCAATTGATTCTCATAAAATACTTTCACTGATTTTTCTGAACCTGTATCTGTAGCCAACTATGATTTGACAAACGGAGTTGTTTTCCAATCTGCTGTTTCCTTAATAACTTTATTGACATTAAATATCATATTTGACATGAATGTTGGCCAATGTTTTTGTTTACATTAACGAGTAAGAGGAAAGTAAAGCAACAATTATGTATGTTGGAACGTCACCCATTTGTCAATGACATGAACAACTTCTTTGTTAAATGAGATAATGATTTTTGAATTATGAAAGAATATTTTGTCCTTTTTTGTTCTGTTTACGATGAAAAAGCTTCAGACACAGCAAACTTTAAAATTTCACCTGCATTGCGACATAGCACAGGGAGATCAACTCGGTGCTTTGTGACCACCTAGAGGGGTGGGGTAGGGAGAGTGGGAGGGAGACACAAGAGGGAGGAGATATGGGGATATATGTATATGTATAGCTGATACACTTTGTTATACAGCAGAAACTAACACACCATTGTAAAGCAATTATACTCCAATAAATATGTTAAAAAAAAAATTTCACCTGCATTATTGACATTTTCCCCTTCACTTTCTGAAGTCTAGACCAGAGGCCAGCAAACTGTGGCTCTTGAGCCAAATTTAGCCTGTGGCCTGATCTGGTACAGTATATGAGCTAAGAATACTTTTTACATTTTTAAAGTGTTGTGAAAAACAAACAAACAAGCAAGAATTTGCAACAAAGACTGTATGTGGTCCACAAAGCCTAAAACATTTACTATCTAGCCTTTGTAGAAGAAGTTTGATGACCCTTTGGACAATTAACAAAACAATAAATCAACTTGTAATTTATAAGATTTGCCAATTTCCATGATGTAAAAACTCCCACCATGACCAATTTCAACCTATCACTGTTACCTCACTGTACATGGAGTTGGAAAGAAAGGAACAGCAGCACACCATCACAGTATATTATATATACAGCATTTTCACCACACAGAAATGAAGATGTAAATAAACACAAGAGCATAGAGAATGCTATGTAGTAATATAACCAGAAAATGATGTTTTGAATTTTAATTCCCTTTGTTGTTAATATAATTTATTTAATTGTATGTTCATATAATTTAATTTTTAATAGTGGCTATGTTTAACAAGTGGCTTGCAAAATTCCTGAACATCTCTCAATTGACTTTTGCAAAATATGAGCCAGTCAAGCCCACCACCACGTAATACATTTCCCAGTGCCCTCTGGGTTGGGAAGGGGTGCCATGTCCACCTGAAAAGCAGAATATCATGCCAAGTACAAATAAGTTGAAAGGAAGATATTATGTATTTTCCTTCCTGCTAGAACTAATATATATTACCCATGAAATAATTTAATGAGATTTTCCTTTACCTTTTCAGTATGTTGACAAGTTAGACATAATAGACCTCACATGCCTTACTGACCAGAATTCAACTGAAAAGAATTGTGCAAAATTCACCCTTGTTTTGCCAAAAGAGGAAGTGCAATTGAAGGTGAGTGAAGAGAAGAAATTAGTCTGAAACTAGTCGTGGTTATAAATAGCGTTCACCTCTTCAAAGCCTAGTGGCTGAGGTAAAAAGGAATTATAAGAGGAGTGCCAAGTCTTATATTTTGTTAATATTTCTTGCCTTTTGCCAAGAGCCATGGTTTTCTAAATAGGGATTTAAAAGGGCACGTTCACTGTTTAGTATCCAAGCACATTGAAACCGTATACTTCTGTCCTCTGACAAAGTCAGAGATCCATCCCACCTGGTGTTTTTAGAAAGTTGTTTTTGAATTGGCATCCAAGAACTTGGCATTCACTGAGTTCCCAGATGATTCTGAGACATGTCCAACATGATATATGTTTGGAACCACTGAATTAGACAAACTCATATTTCACAAATTGAGAGACATTCTGTAAAGCAATTGGCCTATGCTCATCAAAAATACCAGCGTAAGAAAAGACAAAGAAAGACTGGACACCTGTTCCCATTTATGGAGACTACGGGGTCAAGACAACTGAATGCAATGTGTGATCCTGGACTGAATACTGGATCAGAAAACAAAACAAAACAAAAGCTTTAAAGAACAATTAGAAAATTTGAATAAGAATTGTATATTAGATACACACAATTTGTGAAATATGGAATTAATCTCAAAAAACGCTAAATTCCACACAGGCAGAGATCTGTTTGTTAAACTCACCACTGTATACCCAGCACCTATATAGGAAAAGATTTTTTTCTTGGATTGGCATTGAAAGTGAGCCAAGGAAAGTCAACCAACAACTACAACATAAAGAGAATAACTTGCAACTGAATAAGATATAGTTGGATTTAACCTTGAAAGCAGTGGTCATAAAGCTTTAGTGTACTAGGAATCACTTGTAGGTAGGAAATATAATGCCCCATCCCCAAACCTGGGCCTCTGAATCTGCGTTTTAAGCAAGCTCCCTGGATGATTCCGATGTGGTGGTTTAGAGCACAGGATTGGAATCAAATGCCTAGATTTGAACTCTGGCTGTTTTGTTTGTTAGTATGTAATTGTAGACAACTTACTTAACCTCTTTATTGACTTGGTTTCTTCACCCAGAAGTAAGTCTTTACTCAGATGTAACCCTCTTACTGAGGCCTACCTGGACCACTTTATTAAAATTGCAACTCTTTTCCCCTCCCCAAACCCTTAATGGCATTCCCAATCTCTATTAACCCTGCTCTACATTTTCTCATTTATTTCCATCTGACACTATAACATTTACTCACTATTATGTTTATTATTTATTGCCCCTTGCTAGACCCTAAACCCTATGAGAATAAGGATTTTTGTTTTATTCTCTGACGTAAACCAGTACATAGAATAGTGCCCAGAACTTAAAGACACTCAATGAGTATCTGCTAAATGAATAAATCTATAAAATGAAATTTTAAAAAGAGTACTTTTTGCAAAAATGTCATGATTAAATCAGCTAATATATGTGAAGTGCTTAGAACAGTGCCACTTGTAAGCACTTAATAAATGTTGGCTGTATTAGTAATATTTAGAGCTAAGAATTGGAAGTTTTTAAGGTAACTTACTAACTACTAAGGTAATGGGAAGTAACTACATTGGTCCTACTTGGTTGCCTCAAACTTAAAGCCAGTTAGTGTTAAATACCAATGGGGGGAGTAACCATGAACTGACATACTAAAGAAATAAGTGTGCTAACATTTAAATTTTTTCGAGCTAAGTAAATATGTAAAATTTTACTTGTTTAATAAGCAAACAGATTAAAGCTATGTACTTCCTACAAAAGAAAATATTATTGAAATATTTCATAACAAATACACATTAATAATTCTAAGCATAAAGAAAAATGAATTATTTCTTCCTTTTAACTGACTGTAAGTGGTTTAAAAAATACAATTGACTTTTTAAAACAATGTGCTTCAATAGAAGAATATGCATTTTGTCAATCTTGCCGGGTTTTGATGGCTTACACTATTTCGAGACTTATAAAACAATCATATGAAATTCTAAAGTTATTTGAAGTTAATAAAAGTATTAATGTTCATAGTCATTCGTGTCTTTTTTTTGTCTTTATCTGTTTTTGTCTACATCTTTAGACAGAGAACACAGAAAGTGGGGAAGAATGGAGAGGCTTCATTCTCACAATAACAGAGGTAGGAAGGACATTATTTTTTATTGATTCACTCATTCAACAAATATTTACTGCCTGAACCCTTACTATGAACCATGCTGAGTGAAGGGGGTTGAAGTTATAGCAGTTGAAAAGGACAGATATAAACCCTTATACTTACTCATGCAATTTATATTTTTATTGGGTGAATGAAAAGGAGAAAGAAAATAAACAAGAAAACAAATAAGATAATTTAAAATTGTGATAATTGTTTTGAAGAAAATCAACAGGGTAATGATTCTAGCTAGTCAATAACAGGTGGTCAGGGAGACCTACTTTTTGGTTTCATCCTTTAGACGCAGTGGTCTTTTGTGTATTCTGATATTTGTAGCTTACAGAGCATCTTCTAAAAGCTTTCCAATTCCTTTTTTATTCATTTGATACATATTTATAAAATGCTGAGATGGATTTTATGAATAACATAGACAATATAACAGGAAGGGACCATCAAAATGAAAAGTCAGCTTTCAACATTTGTTTAGTGAGTCTTAAGACAAAGGGATGCTTATCTGTTCAACTCTGTGGCATCTTACCTGAGACAAATCGTAAGATCTACTTACTAACAGTTACAGTTAACTGTTGCAGCAAGATAACTACCATTATTTTAAATAAAACTACTGTAGCAACTGTCTAATAAACATGAGGTGCTTTGATAACCAGCTCCCTAAGGAGCACCATGTTTTCTAATACTCTTAGAGGACATGAAAACTTCCTATGTTTGTTAGGGACAGTTAAATACAGACTTTACCCAAAGCTAGTTTCTAAGTAAAGGCTTTGCATTCACATGAAATAAGGACTGCACTTTACCAAGATGATGGATGCTGGTTCTTTCTCTCAGCCAAAAACAAGTAAAAGTTGGAGGGTCAACTACCATGTAGGAAAGTCATAGGAAGGTAGAAGAGTGGGCCCGTTAGAGATGTGAAAGGCATATTGACTTAAGGGGAGGGAGAAATGCATTCCCTCCCTCTGTTGTGGAAAGGCATTGTTGTGTGTTTGGCCTGGCACTTCTTACATTGGGATACAGATATACCAAGTGTATGTGATTAGGTGTCAAGGAATACACTAAAACCACCAGAAAAAACTTGGGGTGCATCTTCCTAGAACACTAATTATACTTGACATTTTGGCCAAAAAGATTTGTTCTTAGTTTTTTCCTTGAGGTAAGGATAAAAAGCATTATTTTTTAAATTAAAATGTACATAGATATGGTACAGAATTAAAATAAAATTCATGTGAATTATCAAAAGATAACAATTTGCCTCTAATGTTGTGCTCTATAAATATTGTCTTTTACTATGTTCCCAGATCACTCTGTATATACATTCATACCATGCTGTTGTTAGGGCAACTTTAGTAGAAGTTTGAGAAGCACAGGCTATAGTTCAAAGTGCAGAGACATTGCTTTTGAATTAATTAAACTGGAGTTTGAGTCCTGGTTCCACAACTTTCTAGCTATGTGACTCTGGACTAGTTATTTAATCTTTCTGAGCCTGTTTTTTACATTTGTAAAGTAGGGATAACAATACCTATCTTGTAGCATTGCTGTGAGGATTTGCAATAGCATAATGCTTGGGACATAATAGGTAACTAATAAGGAACAGCTGCTTCATTAGTTTTTCCTCATTCTATTATTTTTTTCAGGATTGGTATATAAGGGAAATAGACTTACTGATTATTAGTTATGCAGAAGGATAGTCTCAAATTTCATATATATACACACATGTGATAAAATATAAACAATAATAGGAATTAATAAGATAATGTGTAAATAGAAAATGAAGTTCTAGTGTTTTCTTCCCAGATTCCAAAGGACTTTCTTATACACCCCCTGGAAAGCGTGCACCCCACTCTGGAGATCAAGATGATATTCAGACACAGCTGCCTCAAAATATAGGCTAGGTTGTGTCACATGAAGAAAAATATTCTACCATTTAGATTATAACTTCTAAGAGTACATAGCTGGTCATAATGAAGTCTAAATTAGGGGTATAAATATAGATCAGGAGAATATAGGTGACTCAATCCAAACACATTTCTAGAAGAGATTTTTTAAAAACTTGATAGAGCAGTATCATAATCCTAATGTGTGAGTGAAAATTCAAAATACAAACACAAACACACGAAAATATAGACCTCTCATTGCTGATTCTCAGTCATCTAACGGATAGTTCCATCTCGACCCCATGTTGCCATATGGTTGGTGGAGCTTATTCCAGGTTATCTGTGGGATAGCTGGGCAACTTGCAGGCACTCTAGGACTTCCCTGGCAGTGAGATCCAGCGAGCTCAGAATAAAAAATGAGAGGTTTGATGTTACTTGAATCAGCTTGCGGTGCCAGGTGCGTGTACTTAGCTTTGGACCAGATTAAAAGGAATGTTTCTTGGAAGAAAGTCAGGCGCCCTGTGCAGGTTCTAGCTGGTTTAGAGGCAGTTCTAAAACACCAAGATTGTCTGTCATACAGAGTGAAGTAAGTCAGAAAGAGAAAAACAAATACAGTATGCTAACACATATATATGGAATCTAAGGAAAAAAAAAAAATAGGTCATGAAGAACCTAGTGGCAAGACGGGAATAAAGACACAGACCTACTAGAGAATGGACTTGAGGATATGGGGAGGGGGAAGGGTAAGCTGGGACAAAGTGAGTGGCATGGACATATATACACTACCAAATGTAAAATAGATAGCTAGTGGGAAGCAGCCGCATAGCACAGGGAGATCAGCTCCGTGCTTTGTGACCACCTAGAGGGGTGGGATAGGGAGGGTGGGAGGGAGGGAGATGCAAGAGGGAAGAGATATGGGAACATAAGTATATGTATAACTGATTCACTTTGTTATACAGCAGAAACTAACACACTGTTGTAAAGCAATTATACTCCAATAAAGATGTTAAAGAAAAAAAAAAGCAAAGAGGAAAAATAAAAAAATAAAAAAGAAATAAAAATAAAACACCAAGACCCTCTCTTCATGATAGTATCCATCCACCTCTGTCAGGTAACAGAAGCTCCTTAGGACCAGCACAGGCTCATCTTTGCTAAAACCAGTTACTCTGCTGTCTTTCTTGTTTGCCTGCTGCTTTAATTGGTTTCAGCTGTCAGTTCCCCTACATGGGTCACTCCTTCCTGGGCAAGTAATTAGACTGCATGAAGTCCTAGAGAGAGAAAAGAAAAGGAGGATTGAGACAGAGCGGACATCGAGTTCATTTCCGGAAAAAGGGAAGGAACCAATTGAAGATTATGTGGATGTGTTGAACCCTATGCCAGCGTAAGTGCACCATGAACTTCAGTTTACTTATTAGATTGTTAAAATTAATTTCTAATTATCAAGGAGAGTTAGTCACTGGACTCGTTAAACCAGGGACAATAAGCTGTCTTGTGGATATACAGTATATCTATGAGTACATGTCACATTTCCTCTTCTATGTCATATCACAAAATGCAAAATGCAGATTTGAACCAAGCCTCTTACCACACAGGAAATGTCCCTCCACCCACACAGTTAGACTAAATAGATTTTTTTCCAAAGAACAAACCTAAATAAAACTGCTATGTAGAAGGAAGGAAAGAGGTTTTTTCACCATGCAACTCTATGATTGACTGAGTTTCTATCAGGAAATTATACCAAAGATTTAAAATACCTGAATGCTTTATTCAATTGATCAATCAATGATTAGTCTTGGGCTCGTACTTTGAGGAAGACACGTGCAAAGTGGTAAGGTGTTGTTGGAAATGAAGAGGCACAGAACATCCTGAAGTCAGCAACAGCCTACATTTGTTTTTTAACTCTTATATTGTTGAAAAATGTGACTAAAGACTGTGAACCCTGGAATCTTCATCTTCTTGTCAATGAAACTTGTCCTGGTACCATCTTTGACATCAGGTTCTGATGTGTATTCTCTCTGTACTATAATCACTGAAACCTGCTAGCCATCACTCAGCTGAAACCAGGGACAACTGATGGACTGATAAGTTAAAAGGCACCTAGACTACTTCTTTTTCTTTTTTTTTTGCTCAATAAAAAAGTAATGCATATTTATTACAGATAAATAAAAGAAAATTAAAATCATTCCTTGTCCCACCACTCAGAGATATTCTCTTTCAACATCTTGGTATACTGTATATACTGCCAAATATTTTTCTGCTGAAAAAACAGACTTTTCATTGACTATAATATTTACTATAAAATAAGAAGTGCAAAAAAAATGAGATGTGCTTTCTTAAAAATTTTACACATAAAAATGCCACCAATGCCATTAGAAAGCCATATTATACCAAAAGGAGTGAATTCAGACATACCCTTAAATATGTTATTTAAAACAGAGATCATACAAGAGAAGCATATATATATACATATATGTGTGTGTGTGTATATATATATATATATATATATATATATATATATATATATATAGTATCCCTGAAAAGAAACCACCAACAAATATTATTTATCCAAGAGACTATTATAAACTGAGACTGGGATATATTGTAAATTCTTGTCTTAGATTTTCAAGTGGTAATGGTAAATATATACTGATCAGTAGATAACTTTTCAGGTCTTCACTGTTTAAAAAGAAAGAGGCTTTGGAGGAATGAGGGAAGGAGGGCCTTAAGTATAAGCATACTCATAGTGGCACAGGCTTGTAATAATAGTAATTATAATTATATCAAATTAACTGTAATAATAAAGCTGGAAATTTTAAGAAAACTTAATAACTGTAGCTGTAGGAGTTATTTTAGTAGCATTTTTTCAAGTAATGATCTTCATCAGTTAAAAAAAATTCTGTTTTTTATCTCACCTCTGTAGATGTTTTTATACAGTATCCCGGAAAGAAGCAACAGAGATGCTTGAGACGAACCCTTCCTTGGGAAATATGATCCTGAGGCCTGGTAGTGACAGCAGAAACTATTCTATCACCATCCGGCAGGAGACAGCGTATGTTTAATTTAAAAATGTATGGAATTGTTAAAAGCATGATATCACTTTAGAAAGCAAAGTCACACAAGTTCCGATCAGCATCTGCTATTTGTTTCATTGGGGATAAAAATGTGAACACAAGAATAGGGAGGGAATGTTATGTAAACAATGCTAAAGACAGCCAAAGCTAACACTTGTAGTAGGGAAGAAGAAGAATGAGCAGATTACTTGGTCCTGGATATAGTTCTATTATTCATTCACTCATTCATTTCAACAAATATTTATTGAGCAGCTATGAGCTCAAGTAATACTCTAGGTACTGAGGATACAGCAGTGAACAAAACAACATCCCTGGTTTAAGGCGTCTACATTCTAGTAAGGTCACACATACTATAAATACATAACTAAAAATATCATGTATATGATGATAAGGTCTATGGAAGTAATAAAGCAGGATGACAGAGATGGGAACTCTCAGAGGTGATATAGAGAGAAATTTTTTCTGGTTGCTGTTGTTGTTTATTTCATATAGAGTGGTCAAGGAAATCCTCCTTTGTTAACTGACATTTAAGCAGAGACCTGAAGGAAGTGAGGGAACAAACCATACCAATATGTAGGACAAGAGCATTCCAGGCAGCCAGTGCATAAGGCTAGAGGTAGGAGAAGACTTGGGTTGTTCAAAAACAAGAGGCCACTGGGACTACAGTGGAGTGAGCAAGGAGAAAGGGTTAGGAGATGAGATTCCAGAGGTGGGGGAAGGGCTGACAGCTCTAAGCCCTACTGGTCATTGTAGGGAAAGGGGTTATACTGTGAATGATAATGAGAGGCCATTGGCCTCTGATGAATAAAGAAGTGACATAATCTGACTTTTCTATAAAAAGAATCACTTAGGAGCCTCTTGTTAAGGTTAATAATTTCTTTCTAGTGAAATGGTTTACCTTTGATAGTCAGTAACATTTACATGCAAAAGTTGATTTTTCTGTGTAGCCACGGTGGTTGTATCTTTTAAAGTCTACTCCTTCCCTCAGAGTCTATAAAAACTTGCATTTCAATAGGGACTCTGGCTTAGTTAACATTTTTACAACTGATAATATAATTGAAATATAGTGATTTTTGTCCTAAATGAAAATATTCAGTACATGATTATCTTTCATATAAGAGCTTAAACAGAACTTTGCTTCTTGAATTTGACATTCTTTCTGTGGATAATATTCTATTCTTTTTTTTTTTTTAGCTATAACACATCTATCTAGGAATCTAGCTACTGATCCATATATAAATATCAATAATTCTGAATAGATTAAATATGAAGACACTGGCAAGTGAATAAAGGCAGTAAAAAGAAAACAGTCACTTGGGCTTCCCTGGTGGTGCAGTGGTTGAGAATCTGCCTGCCAATGCAGGGCACACGGGTTCGAGCCCTGGTCTGGGAAGATCCCACATGCCACGGAGCAACTGGGCCCATGAGCCACAATTACTGAGCCTGCGTATCTGAAGCCTGTGCTCCGCAACAAGAGAGGCTGCGATAGTAAGAGGCCCGCGCACCGCGATGAAGAGTGGTCCCCGCTTGCCGCAACTAGAGAAAGCCCTCGCACAGAAACGAAGACCCAACACAGCCATAAATAAATTAATTAATTAATTAAAAAATAAAAGAAAATAGTCACTTACAGGACAAAATTAAAATTATGGCATGTGGCTGCAATGCTAGTATGAGCTACAACCCAAGAAGCTTCATTCACTTGCCAATTACTTCATATAAACAGAGACTTGTCTTTATACACTAGCCATGTGGCAAGAACGTTAGATGGTAAATCAGATCCTGAGTCTGTGTGTGAAGTAAGAGAATCTCTGTGTGTGTGTGTGTGTGTGTGTGTGTGTCTGTGTGTATTTTTCCACAATATGAATATCTATGTCAGCTTAATCATCTTGTGGTTTCATTATTTTTTCTGTTTATCATAGGCTAACATTTGGAATTAAAGGATTTTCAACTAATATGGTAGAATATCATGGATTACTCATGATAATTTACTTGATTTATAATTTAATTGGCTACCTTGAAACAAATCCAAAATAAATAAAAGTTATGACTGGCATTAAATATCAGTGAGCTTGTAAGAACTCCTGGGAGAAAAGTGAAATTTTCTATTTAGTATATCCTGGTCAAGGAGTCTGTCCTTTTTTGGGTTTAGGAAATTGAATATCACATAAAATACAGAATGTCTTTAACTGTTTACTTCCACTTTAAAAAATAAGAGTATACAAAACTGAATTCAAATTTATTCCACATACCATCCCATTTTACAAAATGAGACAATGAAGCCTGTGGAGGGCAGCAGCCTGCCCAAAGTCACACAGCTGAACCCAGGTCCACTGCGAGGTGGCTCCTGAGCCCGCCTCTTACCTGCAGAGCATCTGATCAGGGCAGTGACAGGATGGGGCCGGTCTCAGCTAGGAGCTGGCTCAAGGGCGGCGGTAGGGGTCGGGGTGGGAGGCAGGTGGAGGCAGGTACCCTGAGCCTCTGGCCCTTCTCCACCAGCAGTCCACGAACTTGGCATGGAGCCTAGAGGAATTGTTAGCGTCAGATCTGAAGCTGAGACTGCCGTGTTTCAAATCCTAGCTGTGACAAACCAAACACTCCATATCTGCCTGCCTCCCGCCAAATGCATTCCCCACCCCCAACCACTGTCCTGGGAAGGTACACACTTTGGGTTACTTTCTCCTTTTTCTACATATGTTTGTCCCACAGTTATTGTATAGCATTGTTTTATGTTTTTAAGTTTTATGGAAGTGATATATTGTACTCACCAACCCACAACTTCATGTTTACCCTGAGGACATGCTTTTGGATTAGTCCATATTGTTACCTGGAGATCTTGTCCTCTTGTGTGTCAATATTTAACTCTTCTTTAATGCCCTTCAATAACGTTTTACATATTTTTAAATAAAGTACTGCATATCTTTTGGATATCTTTTGGATTTTATTCTGAGCCACTTTAAGGTTTTGTAAATGAAATTTTAAAAAATTTTAATAAAATAATTCTTAATTAGCAAAAAAATTTATCTCACAGATTTTTTTTTTAGATCTTTATTGCAGTATAATTGCTTTACAATTGTGTGTTATCAGCTATACATATACATATATTCCCATATCTCCTCCCTCTTGCATCTCCCTCCCACCCTCCCTATCCCACCACTCTAGGTGGTCACAAAGCACCAAGCTGATCTCCCTGTGCTATGCAGCTCTCACAGATTTTTAAAAAAAGGAATTTAATCTAACTGATTGAAAGTTAAATTAGATCACACAAGAAAGTGACTTTTTTCTTTCATACTTTTCTTTTCTTGGTGGATTGAGTGTTTGATCCATTTGTATGTGAATCCTGTGCTACTGTTCTGCATGAAATGAACAAAATCCTGAGATCTAATGGCTCTTTAAAGACTGTATATTTCCTGCACAATAGCAGCAAGATCTCTTTTAAGGTGGTCTAAATTAGTCCAACTTTTGATTTGCATTTTCCGAACGAGTGAGCTATGAGAAATAACAGCGTTTTCTGTTGTAAATATGGGTTGTGACCAAATGCAATGAGTTTCTATACTTAGGATATAGATCTGATGTCACAGTTTTTATTCATATTGTATTTAAGTTATATTTAACCTCATTAGAAAGAGTCTGGCAAAGCAGTTCATATCAAAATTACATAAGTCTATTTTTAGTAAACATACTTCCAGTTTAAATTCACATAGAAATTCATGCTTGTACAGCTAATGGTCATAAAAGTTTATGACATTTCATAAAACTGATCATCCCTCCACTCTCAAGAAAAGCTTATATTTAGAAAGCAAGGAGTGAGGTAGAGTGGTCAAACTAGAGCATTCTAACACTGGAGTCAGTATGTGCTTATTTAGGCTTTGGGGAATAGTTTATACCTGAAAGTGGCTAGGAAAAATTTTAACTGTTTTTGCACAAATATTCCTTATGAGCCAGATATATCTACGATGTTAAGGATTATCATATGTGTTCTCTAATGCCTCAAAATAGGTCTTTTGGAATGCCTGGATTTAATATATTCTGTTTAACAGGTCACAATTTTAAAGAATAGCAATTGTAGAGACTAGTAGAAGTTTAGCTGGTTAGACTGTATCGCAGTAGTCTGTAAAGACTTTGGCAGAAGTCTAGACCATTAGGAAGCAACTGTGTTGCCCACAAAACCAATTCACTCTCTTACAGGTTGTAGGAGAAATGTTCAGCCATGCAAGTTTAGACCAGTGTGCCTGGTAAAACACTAGCTAAAAAGGATAAGTTGGTTTACAAAGCAGTACTTGAAAGTAAAATTATCTCCATCTGTTAACAAATCAACTGTGGGAGAAAAGATTTTAGTTCTCAGGAAGAAGCAAAAGTCCTTCAATGACAAATTATCAGGTGACTCCTCTCTTGATGTAAAATATCATCCACTTTTACCCAGCCCAGTGGTGTGTGACTTCATAAGACATAAAGCTGTTCTTACAACAAACTTCATAATTTGGTTTTGTTTTCTTAAAATTGTTATGAGTACGTGGCAAGCTAGAAGTATAAACACTTTGGAAAGCCATTAGCCAAGAAAGCAATAGAAAATATTTACCCAAAATTCATTCCTCTGCAAAAATCGGGGTCAGGAGCTAACAGTATTTATAACCATATTTAAAGCCACATATATTTTTTTAAAGACAGGTTACTTCTTTTATGAGGTGGTAATCAGGAAACCTCAATATAGCAAATTTTATCAATCTAGATTTTTCCCCTCTCTCTTTATTCCTTTGGAAAAAAAAATATGAAAGAAAAACACAGGTCTGAAATGAGAGTCAAAACCTAAGTGACTTCAATGGAATTTTTCTTCTACCTTATTTTCTGCCTTAGCACTTAGTCCTATTAGTCAAAAGTTCCAAGAGACTCTGTTAACTACTGCTGCTTTTCCTCCCACAGCTTTGCCATGGGTGATGATGATGATGATGATGATGATGATATGATGGCTATTATTAACAACAACAATCACTGTCCCCACTTATGGGGTACATTTGTGGGTCCTCTGTTAAGTGCTTGACAAACATTTCCTTCAGGCACAATAAAAACTGAGACAGACAGTATTTTCCATGTTTCACAAGTGAAGAAACTGAGAATTACAGAAACTACTAAAAAAAAACATTTAAAAAGTAGTAAAACATAGTTATAATTTACTGTCTACATGTGACAGACATTGTACAATACTAAGGATTTTTCAAACATTAATTCACAACAGCACTGTGAAACAGGCATCACCATTTCCATTTTATAGATGAAGAAATGAGGCTGAGAGTTCATACAGCAGAACCAGAATTTGAACCTAGATCTTTCTGGTTATAAAGGCCATGCCTTTCAAGCTTTCTATCAGTCTTCCAAGGAATAATAATCACTTACGTCATAGGAATAAAAAAATTCTAATGGGAATTGGTGAGAGTTTTCAAAAGTATGATTATAAAGGTCTTTTCATGTAGGGACAAAGACAAAGACAAAGCCAGAGTCAGCCACCCCAAAAGAGGGTAGTTGTAGGATTTCCTCCATCCAAAGTTTTCCTTCACCAGCCTGTGACTGATTCCTGAAGGTTCAGCACTAGGAAATAATTTTTGGTTTTCCTTAGGAGGGAAGAGGGTAGGTTAGGTTTTATCCCACGTTTTGAGAATAAAGCTCTAAAGTGATTGGAAAAAATTGTTAGCTGTTTTCCAATGTGATATCCAATTAGGAGATTTGGATATTACAGTAGATGATGAGAGTACCTTAAGTAGAACTGTAGTTCAGTCCCAGAGGAATGTGACCTGGAAATGGAGAGAGGAGTGATGAAAAAGAACGTGGGAGGCCTTGTAGACAAACTTAACCTGATAAACAATTTTGCTTAGGCAGCTTCTGTAAACTGGACAGATGTTGAATTAGTTTGTCTTTCAAGCAATGGAGGCGTAATAAATGCTATTAACTTTTCAACATTAGAAAAAGTCTTGGTCCTGACACTACTGCCATATGAATCAAGGCAAACATACTGACTTCTGCTCTCAGTATAAATTAGTTCTAGCAAACAGCACTATTAGATGGGTCCCTAATATTTTTAAAAAAAAATAAATTTATTTATTTATTTTGGCTGTGTTGGGTCTTTGTTGCTGCATGTGGGCTTTCTCTAGTTGTGGCGAGTGGGGGCTACTCTTCATTGCAGTGTGTAGGCTTCTCGTTGTGGTGGCTTCTCTTGTTGCAGAGCACGGGCTCTAGGCGCGCGGGCTTCAGTAGTTGTGGCGTGTGGGCTTCAGTAGTTGTGGCTCACGGGCTCTAGAGCACAGGCTCAGTAGTTGTGGTGAACAGGCTCAGTTGCTCCGCAGCATGTGGGATCTTCCCGGAGCAGGGCTTGAACCTGTGTCCCCTGCATTGGCAGGTGGATCCTTAACCACTGCGCCACCAGGGAAGTCCCCCAAATATTTTTTAAAATTCAGTTTTATAAATATTTACTGTGTGCCTAACGCTGGAGTACAAAAGGGAATTGAATGTGCTCCTTATTCTTAAGCAGTTCTAGTCAAAAAATACCATATATCTAGGGTGGTAATAATTTAGTGCTGTGTCACTACAGAAGAGGAAGACATTAGGATTCATCTACTATACTTACATTCTCACCTACATGTTCGTATAATACTTAACACCTACCATTTTCCATATCTCTAAGTCAGCCCTGAAGTTAGCAGATTATCCACGGTGGTATACGGCTAGCAGGAAGAACAGCTACTGAGGGCATTCTCATAGGAATAGTGATGAAGAAAGGAATTTGCTTTCAGTTAATTCTTTCTACTTCCCTTTTAATATAGAGAATATAGATTTGACGTGTATATGCCTACATAGGATTTTATAATATTGTCTATTTTATATCTTGGTTATTCTTTCTCATTCATCCACTCAATGACCCAGGTTTCCTATATCCCTAGTGTATAAACCCCCAAAACGAGACATAGAAAACTAGAGTAATGGGAACATAGTTTTACTGTACAGGTGATATTTTATACTCCCTTTAGTTTGATTTGACCCAATAGTAAGTATACTTAAATGAAGATGAACTTTTTTTTTTTTTTAGCCTGCCAAGAATCAAGCACTACAAAGTGCTGAGTGTAGGAAAAAACTACACGATTGAATTGGAAAAACCTGTAAGTAACTATTTCTTTTTTGTTGATTAATTTTCTCCTGCTTCCTCCCAAACCTACCTTATAGAATTCAAAGTAAGGTGGAAAAGCAGACTCCTTGCCTAGGAACATAGTGCTGGCGAAAAACAGCCATGTTAAGGGGTCCTGAAGGTAGCAGACATCCAGGGTGAGAAACGAGATGCAAGAGCAGGTGGGGGAGGCAGAGTAGAAGATCATCTGCTATCAATTCTTTCCACTTCTTTCTTTCTCTGAAGATCTTTATCAATATAATTGTCTCAGGGAGAGAAAAATATTTTTGTTAAGCATCTATTTTACATACTCCAATTAGAAGTATATAAGTATTCCAATGTGCTTATTTATTTATAAATTTATTTATTTTTGGCTGCGTTGGGTCTTCGTTGTTGTGCGCGGGCTTTCTCTAGTTGCAGAGAGCGGGGGCTACTCTTCGTTGCAGTGCACAGGCTTCTCATTGCGGTGGCTTCTCTTGTTGCGGAGTATGGGCTCTAGGCGCGCGGGCTTCAGTAGTTGTGGCTCGCAGGCTCGGTAGTTGTGGCGCAAGGGTTTAGTTGCTCTGTGGCATGTGGGATCTTCCCGGACCAGGGCTCGAACCTGTGTCCCCTGCGTTGGCAGGCGGATTCCTAACCACTGTGCCACCAGGGAAGCCCCCAATGTGCTTATTTCTAATGGGAAAAAAAATCTTTAAATGCCTGGTCCTTTAATACCCACCATGCAGAAGTTCAGAAATTCCCCTCCTAATAGTAACAAGTAGTGAAGAGAGGATTTCTTCCTTGTCTTCAACCCCTCTCCTACCCCAACTGACTTGTAGTCATAACTATTCGATACTATGTTAGGCACAGAGCCAAATACTTCACACACGCCATCTAATTTAATCTTTATCATTACCCTGAGGTAACACCTATTATACAGGTGGAAAAACTGGTATTTACACTGGTTTCAGCCAATGACAATGAAGTAATGTGGCCTGTGGTCCAGGATGCTGGGGAAAGGAAGCATCTGTAATCTCAGGCTGCAGTGGTGGGAAGATTGGGTCAGGAAAGTGCTATCACTTAAATGGATTCGATGGGTCTTGAAGATGTTTATGATATCTTCTCTAAAACTGAGCTCCTAGTTCCTCTGCCTCTCCAGGCCCATTGTACTGACCAGAGAAAGGGAGTGTAGTGTTGAATTTCTTATGGTCTGGCCATAACCCTTAGAGTGCAGACCTTTACCAAGAGCAAGACAGCTGCTGCTTCATATACTCCACTTACATCTTTGCCATAAATGCCTCCCAGAGATTTTCAGTTCTCATGTCCACGCCTGACTGGGCTTTTTCAGAAATTCTAATGAAGGAAACAGAGAATTAGATTGCTGAAGGATAATCCAAATAACAAGTGACTGGAAGCAATGGCTGGGGAGGAAGAATGTGCCTCTGCAACAGGTGAACTGGGGCTCATTTATCTGTCATTAGCCCCAACAGTCCCTAGTGTACACAAAGTGAACAGCCTGGATTATTCTTTCACCTTTCATACTCCCCAATCCTACCCTTCAACCAGGCTGTCATTCCGTGAATTCTTTTTCCTCTTTAAGTTTACCAGGGATATTCAGGTTTAACCTGGTTTTACTTGTCAAAAAATATTGGCTTAGGGGGTAGCAAGACATTTTAGTTACTCCTAGCCAAGTAAATTAGCCTGTTACAATGAGATATTAAAATGCTAAGTTCTCTGGCTTTAAAGGGGTCTTTAGTTTCAAGCAGAAGAAAGCAATTATGGTTAACAAGCGAAAAAAAAGAATTTAAGAACATAGGAAGCCCACAGAATGACTGGAAGGCAAGAAACCCTTCAGGGACTAGGAAGCAGTTACTTGTACTAAGCATCATCTGATTAGGAATCTGCTTTCTTGATCCTCTATTCTAGTTCAAATTTCAGGAAGGGAGCTTTTTTGGGCCTAACTTGAATCACATTCTCATACAGTAACTGGGAAAGAGCAGAGCAACTAATTATTATCCACCAAATTGTACACAATAGGAAAGGGGTAATTTCTTAATAGGGAATTAGATACTGTTATAAAGGAGAAAGAAAATGCATGGGTAGGTAAAACCTTGGCCATTCAGCAAGCTGTTAAAGTGAGGAATTGACACGATTTTCTGGAGGATAGGAAATACACAGTAATCTCCATTAAATTTCATTTGAGCTTTCTCTTACTCTATCTTTACACAGGTGACACTGAGCCTTCTCTCATTCTCTGTATACAGGTAACACTCCCAAATCTTTTCAGCGTCATTGATTATTTCGTGAAGGAGACTCGAGGAAATTTACGGCCATTTATATATTCAACTGATGAAACCCTTGGTATGTTCTTCATTTCATTGCTATATTAAGAAAAGGAAAACAAAACAACAACAAAAAAACCTATATATGATTTGTAATACCAACCAGGTAGGATTATATAGTTCAGCCTTTAAATTTATCCATTTGGAAATCATTTTGTCACTGACCCTGTGAAAATAAGGGAAGTTCCAATAATTCCTGGTGGATAGAGTATATGCCCACTCTAGAGAAACAAATCCTGAGGCATGTATTGTGACTATTAACTTCATTCCATCATTCTACTCAACTTTATCAACTTTATCAAACAAATTTGATGAGAAGAAAGCCATACAGAGTCACGGAAACCAAACAGGGAATTTAAAGGTATGGTCTGTCAACAATGTCAGATGCTTGAGACATGAAAATGGACGAGGATTAAGGGGACACTATGGGGATTGGTCATTAGGCAATAGATGACTTGAGAGTGCGATCTTATTCCACTGTAAAGGCAGAAGGCAGAGTGCAAGATAACAAGTAGTGGGTGGGTAGTGAGGAACTACAGATGAAGATCGTAGTTAGGATTGGCTGTGGGGCCCCTTGTTCATAAGTTATGAAGAATTTCAAAATAGTGGTAGCAGACCATTAAACCAAGCATGAGACCCAGTGCAAGTACACAGTTCACATGACCACAAAGCTGGCCCTGTTTGTAGTCCAGTTTTTGGCAAAGCAGGGCAGGCTGGACGTGACAGTTTCTTTCCATCCTTTGAAACAATCCCTGGTGCACATGGTCACTTGACAAGCTGTAAGCAGGAGAGAAAAAATATCTACAGATTATGAGGCAAAACAACTTGGTTTGGTTACCGGCATCAGGGCATATCTGGAAAGTCTCACTAATTAAAAGGACGGCAAGCTTTAAAGGTCCAAGTTTTAAAACATGGGTATGACTCTTGTGATGCCAAATAATTTTAGTAAACTCAGAGTCTGAAGGAACTTTAGAAAATTATCTAGTATAGTGTCTCATTCTGTATAGGAATCACCTGCACACTCAATACAGAAAACATCTCTAAGATGTGACCAGTTTGTAAATTCTTAACGACAGCCGCCTCACTGATTTTTGACGTAGCATTGTTCACTTTTGGTCAGCTCTCATTTTAGATAATTATTTCTACTACTGAGTCTGAAACATTCTTCCTTTAACTTATACATATTAATCCAACTTTTGGCTTTAAAACAACACATGGTTTTAAAAAGCCCATCAAATATTTAAAAACTGCCACCATGTCCCCCCTTAGTCTCACTTTGTCAACTACAGATTATTGGTCCCGTCAGCTCTCTCCTTCTCATCTTTGACCTTCTCTATCTTAAAATATAACCACAAAGGATGAACATGTTATTATAGATATGTCAGCATAAGACATTGCCTGGGCTTTATGCAGGAAAATACCACCTAATAGAAATCTCTGGGAATGTGCTATTAATGTGGTTTTCTTTTTTTTCCCCCCAGAGATTAAAGGATTTCCTGTAACATCTCTAAAATAATTAAAAAAAAAAAAAAAAACAGGGGTGAGGGATCCAATATAATTTGCCTCCTCTATGGATGATATTGTGTCAGTTATCTAATGCTGTGTAACAAACCGCCCCTAAACCATGGTGGTTAAATCAACAACCGCTTTATTTGCTCATGACTCTGCACATCAGCAGTTTGGACTGGATTCAGTTGGGCAGTTCTTCTGCTAGTCTCACCTGGTGTCATTCACAGGACTATAACCAGCTGGTGGCTTGACTGGAGCTGCATGGTCCAAGTTGGGCTCATTCGCACATCTGGTGCTGGTGGTCAGCTGGGGCTGGCTGAACCTCTCTCTTCATGTGGTCTCTAATCCTGGAGGAGGTTAGCCCATGTTCTCTCACATGAGAACTCGGAGTAGTTAAGGAGGGAAGGGTAGCCGCATGTACTTGGGCTAGGAATTCTTAGTGTTGAGAACAAAGTATGGCCCTCTTGGAGCTTTTCATATAGAAGAAGCTGTGAACTGAATGATTCCAATGATTATGTTCCTACCCTTTTGCCAACAGCACACTATCTTGATTACTGTATCTTATGTACAGGGGTTATTTTCCTTCCTTTCTTTTAAAAAATTATCTAATTTGTATAAATAAAATTCTTTTTGGTGTATAGTTCTATGAGTTTTGACAACTATCACCACAATCAAGGCACAGAAAGTTGCATCATCTCAAAAAAGCCCTAATGTTCTTCCTTTTTAGTCAACCCTTCTTCTCACACACAATCCCTGGCAACCACTGATCTGTTTCCATTCCTATAGTTTAGCATTCTTCCAGAATGTCATATAAATGGAATCACAGTATGGAACCTTCCGAGACTGATTTCTTTCACTCATTATAATGTATAGATTCACACAAGTGTTGTGTATTAGAGCTCACTCTTTTTTATTTATGAACTGTATTTTTCTGTAGGGAGGTACCAGTTTGTTTATCCATTCACCAATTTAAATATATTAGGGTTGTTTCCAGTTTTGTGAAATTATTAAGCTATATAAATATTCATATGCAGATTTTTGTGTGAAAATAAGTCTTCATTTCACTTTGGTAAAATATCTAGGAATGAGATTACTGGGTCATAAGTATATGTCTAACTTTTTATAAGAAACTGTAAAACTCTTCTCACAGGTGGTCCCACCTTTTTACATCTCTACCATCAATGTCTGAAAGCTCTGGTTGCATCCTTGCCAGCACTTCATATTATCTTTAAAAAAGTTATTCTAGACGCAGATGTAGAGAATGGACTTGAGGACATGGGGAGGGGGAAGGGTAAGCTGGGACGGACTGAGAGAGTGGCATGGACATATATACACTACCAAATGTAAAATAGATAGCTAGTGGGAAGCACCTGCATAGCACAGGGAGATCAGCTCCGTGCTTTGTGACCACCTAGAGGGTGGGATGGGGTGGGGGGAGGGAGGCGCAAGAGGGAAGGGATATGGGTATATATGTATACATATAGCTGAGTCACTTTGTTATACAGCAGAAACTAACACAACATTGTAAAGCAATTATACTCCTATAAAGATGTTTAAAAAAAAAAGTTATTCTAGTAAGTTTGTAGTGGTATCTCTGTAGTTCTAATATGCATTTCCCTAACAATTAAGGACGCTGAGCATCTTTTCATGTGCTATTTGCCATTCATATATCTAATTTGGTAAAATATAGGCCTAAATATCTTGGCCATATTTTTATTGGGTTGTTTTCTTATGGTGGAATTTTGACAGTTCTGTTCATATTCTGAGTACAAGTCCTTTGTCAGATATGTGATTAACAAATTTTTTTTTCATTCTTTTAACAGCATCTTTTGCAAAGCAGAGTCTTAAATTTTGATGAAGTACAATTTATCAATTTTTGCTTCTATGGATTGAACTTTTGGTGTTGTAGCTGAGAATTCTTTGCCTAACCCAAGATCATGAAGACTTTTTTCTTATGTTTTCTTTTAGAAGTGTTACAGTTTTATTTATTTTTGGCCATACCACGCAGCTTGTGGGATCTTAGTTCCCCAACCAGGGATCGAACCCAGGCCCTGGCAGTGAAAGTGCTGAGTCCTAACCACTGGATCGCCAGGGAATTCCTAGTTTTATGTTTTAATTTAGGTCTATGATCCATTTGGAATTTTTGTTTAAGGTGTGAGGGATGAGTCAAGGTTCATTTGCATTTAGATATGTAATTGTTCTAGAACCATTTGTTTATAAAGATCATCCTTTCTTCATTAAATAGCCTCTACACCTTCATAAAAAATCGATTCAACATGTTTTTTGTGAATCAGTTTCCAATGATTATGTTCCTACCCTTGTGCCAACAGCACACTATCTTGATTACTGTAGCTTTATAGTAATTCTTGAAATCAAGAGGTATAAGTCTAACTTTATTCTTCTTAAAATTGTTTGGACCAATCTAGTTTCTTTGCCTTTTAGTATAAGTTTTAGAATCAGCTTGTTGTTATCTACAGAAAAATTCTCCTGGGTTTTGATTTGGATTTTGTTGAATCTATAAATCAATTCAGGGAGAAGTGACATCTTGAGAATACTGAGTCTTCCAATCGAGAAAGAAATATATCCCTCCATTTATTTATGTTGTCTTTCTTTTACAATGCTGTAGTTTTCAGCATACAGAGCCTGCACATATTTCGTTAGATTAATAGCTAAGTATTTAATTTTTTGCTGCTACTCTAAATGGTACTGTTTGAAAAATTCTCAACTCCAATTGTTCATTGGTATTATATAGAAATATAATTTTTGTATATTGATCTTATATTCCAAGATTTTGCTAATATCACTTATTCATTTCTAAAAGCCTTTTTTTTGGTTGTTGATTCCTTGGAATTTTATATGTAGAAATCATGTTACCTGTGACTAGAGACAGTTTCAGTTCATGTTGTCCAATCTGGATACCTTTTATTTATTTTTCTTGTATTATTGTACTTACTGGCTGGACTGTCTAGAACAATGATGAATTGAAATGGTAAGAGTGGACATCCTTGTCTTGCTCCCAGTTTTAAAGGAAAAACATTCCACCTTTTACTAATAAGTATGATGTTGGCTATAGTTTTTTTTTTATTATTATTATTTTTAAAATGCCCTTTATCAAACTGAGGAAGTTTCCTTCAATTCCTGGTTTGCTGAAGTAGTTTTATTTTTGTTTTTGAATCATGAAAGGATGTTGAATTTTGTCAAATGATTTTTCTGTACCCATTGAGATGATCATGATTTTTCCTTTTATTTGATTAATATGGTGAATTGATAGATTTTCCATTTTTGAACCAGCCTTGCATATACCCACTTGATCATATGTATTATCTGTTTTTCAAAACAATTTTGTCTAGTTTTGGTATTAATGCAATGCTGGCATCAAAAAATGAGCTGAGAAGTATTCTCTTTTCTTTGTAGTCTGGAAGATGTGTGTAGAATTGGTATTATTTCTTCCTTAAATATTTGGTAAAATTCACCCTATAGGCCTGAAGATTTCTTTGCTGGAAGGTTTTAAACTATGAATTCAGTTTCTTTAATTGAATTTAGATGTAGGACAATTCAGGTTATCTATTTTTTTCTTGAGAGTATTTTGGTAGTGTCTTTCAAGGAACTGGTTCATTTTTTCTGAGTCTTCAACAAATAGTCTTCTGACCCAGGGCCTGGTACAGAGTGGAAACTGATGGATGTTGGTGGAATAAATGGATGACTGAATGCCTAAGCATAGCATTGGGGAAGGAGGAAGCAATATTCTGTTTCCCAGAGGAAAACTGTCACTCTCAGAAACACAAAAGGACCATCACAATTAACTGTACATGTACTACATTCCAGGCTCTATGTGAAGAGCCAGGATTACATGAATCATCTCGCCTTACTGCTCCCATAAAGAACGTGAGAAAAGTAGTCTATTATTACCTAGATAACTCCCACCTATTGCTCTTTCTTTTTCCTGTGGTATCATTTATCTTCAACTTGAAGAACTTCTACTGAATCTATCCAGTGATCTTTTTAATTTCAGCTTTATTTTGAAAATTTCTGCTTGGTAAAATTTTTCTTCCTTTGTAGAGAACATCTATCCTACTGTTTGTTTTAAGAATATTTATCACCACCTTATGGAGCATAGCTCTTCAAAATCTTTGACAATTTCAATATCTTGGTTATTTTAGTGTTGGCATCTGTTGTCTTTTCCCTTAAGAAGTGGTCTCGTTTTTTTGCCTCTTTGTTTACCAAGTAATTTTGAATTGTATCTTGGATATTTTAATTTGAATATTATGTCATGAGCCTCTGGGTCCTATTAAAATCCTCTGGAGATTTTTCTTTTAAGCAGGCAATCTTCCTGATTAGATTGAATTAATTTTGCCTTACTTTCTCTGGGAAGTGTTCCAATATCAGTTCAGTTTCAAAACCTTTGGTATGCTGCTTTGGGGCTCTCTTACGCATGTATATCTCAGGAATTAGCCTGGGACTTAGGCAGTGGTTTCTTTAGTTTAGTTCTCTGCTATTACTATTATTCTGGTGGCTGAACTGGTTCAGCTTGCTTTGTGATCAGGAACAAATTATCAACCTCCCTGCATTTTAGATTCCCTTGTTATAGGAGTAGGGAATGACAGATGAACAGAGTTAGAAGGAAACATGAAGAGAGACTTCAGATAGTCACACTGTCTTCTGTAGAGTAATATATTTTCTTTCAAAAGCAGAATGATGATGGAAGAGTAAACTGGAAGAGTAAATGAGAGTGGAAATAGGACTTTCTAAGAAAAACTACAAAAAAGGTGAAAATCCACTCTGACACATACTGCTGAAGCTTTCAAGTACAAGCAGGAAAATTGTTCATGTTGAAAATAAAGAACTACCCTCTTCCACATTGGTTCAATCAAGCTTTCCCACCCACAATTTCTAGGCCAAGAATCCACCACAGAAGGGAGAAGAGAGAGGTTGAAGAAAAATCTACATATTGCATAAAATAAAATGGTAAAACTATTATACTTTCATGTATCTTGGTAATTTATTATTTTCAAAAGGAAGATATTACTTTTAAAGAAAATTATCTCTATCTTCCTGATCCTGATTACAAAGTCACTTACTTGGATACCAGAATTAAACACTGCAGCATACAATTTCATTATCTTATCAGAATGAAAACAATTTACTAGAAAACCATAGTATATGGCTGTGAGGGTAACTCATAGATATATGCATTCCCATGCACTGATATAAGTTGAAAACATACGGTCCTTTCTAAATGGAGTTTTTATTTCCCAGGGCTTCAGTTTAATACATTTACCTCTATACAATCTCCACAGCAGATTCTCTAGTTCTCATAAATTCTAGCAATTCCAAAAAAGCCTCACAAGATTTTATTAAAATCTGATTTGACCAATTTATGAAATTTTAAGTTATTTTAATTACCCAGCTAAAAACTAGAGACATGAAAAGTACTAGGAGAAGTCCTTTCCCAACGGAAATACTCTATGCCACACTTTTTGGTTATTGGCAATAAGTGAAATTTATCATTTTCCATGTTTTCCCTCAAGTTGTCTCTTTGCTGGCTCAAAGTCAACCCATACCTCCTTTTGTAAAAAACATTAATTTATAAGGATGGTAAAAGGCTACATAATCATCCATTTCACAAATACAACACAGTATGAGACTAATCACTTAGAATTCCTTAAAAATACTAATTCTTCAGCCCCACACAAGATCTACTGAACCAAAATCTCAGGGACATTTTTTCATAAACTTTTTTTTCTTGAAAAACAGGCTTCTAAATTGATGGTCATTCAAACTGGGAATCAACTAAGAATCAAAAGATATGGGTTATATTCTACTCCTGGTTCTAATTATTTCAATGTTTGGCTTCTTTGGTTTCTTCATCTGAAAAAATGAAGGGGTTAGCAATGGATTCTTAAGGTCCTCTTAGCTCCAACACCTTATGAAGATGTATCTTTATAAGAAGAGGAGAGTAGATCACAAACACACACAGAAGAAAGACTACGTGAGACAGAGGGAGAAGATGACCATCAACAAAGCCAACAAGAAAGGCCTCAGGGCTTCCCTGGTGGCGCAGTGGTTGAGAATCTGCCTGCCAATGCAGGGGACACGGGTTCGAGCCCTGGTCTGGGAAGATCCCACATGCCGCGGAGCGGCTGGGCCCGTGAGCCATGATTACTGAGCCTGCGCGTCTGGAGCCTGTGCTCCGCAACAAGAGAGGCCGCGATAGTGAGAGGCCCGCGCACCGCGATGAAGAGTAGTCCCCACTTGCCACAACTAGAGAGAGCCCTCGCACAGAAACGAAGACCCAACACAGCCAAAAATAAATAAATTAATTAATTTAATAAAAATAAAAAAAAAAAAAAGATAAAAAAAAAGAAAGGCCTCAGAAGAAATCAACTCTACTGACACATCAATCTTGGACTTTTAGCCTCTGCAACTGAAGAAATATATTTCTGTTGTTTAAGCCACTCAGTCTGTGGTATTTGTTATGGCAGCCCTAGCAAACTCATTCAATGAGTTATCTAGGATGCCTAAAAATATGCAGACTCCTAAGCTGCCCTCAGACTGAGTGAATTAATTTCTGGGGGTTGGTCCAGAAATCTGCTCTTTTAAAACACATCACAATAAAGTTTACTACACACAATAAAGTTTGTGAAATACTTCTCTGAAATCTACCGTAATATCAACTGTTAACTGATGCATAGATTACAAAAGATCAACCTATCTATCTCTTATTCTCAAGGGCCTCACAATTAAGTTAGTCCAAATATAGATAAGCAACAAGAGACTCAAGAGCTCCAATTTGTTACCATCTCAAATGTTAAGAATGAATTCTTGCAATCTAAAAGAAATGCAGTTCTTAATATAGGATGCTTAAAAAAATGAACTCTTGAAGATAGTGAGGCAAAGTGGTTGACTGCAATAAAGTGAAAGGAATGGACAGGGAGAAAGAAATCAAAGCCCAGGGCCTGACCAAGGTGGAGAGTCTAATAGAAGGCCACCAACACATTGAGCTGGGAGAAACAACAGGAAAAGAGCCACAAAAACTGCAGAAATTGAAATTGACGAAACCATAAAATGGCCCTCATAGTTTAAATACATGTTAGACAATATCTGCAGAGGATGGGAAACTATAAAAAGTGTTCTAGCAGTTTTAAAAAAGAGAACCAAATAGAACTTATAGGACTGAAAAATACAACCAAAATTAAAAACAAAATGGATGGATTTAATAGTATGTATGAAACAGATGAAGAGAAGTAAAGTAGAATATGTGTCAGAAGAAATTATACAGTATAAATCCTGACAAGACAAAAACAATTGGAAAATACAGAAGAGAGGGTGATAAATATATGGAAGGCAGAGTAAGTCTGCCACGTGTAATGAGAATCCTCATATAAGAAAAGAGAATGGGGATATAGGCAATATGTGAAGGAGTAATGAACTAACAAAAGGCACAAATCTAGATTCAAAGAGCTGAACAAATCCTAAACAGGATTAACAAAAGAAATCCATACCCAGACACATAATTATACCACATACAATGAAAGCAGATATTTGTTTTCGAGATGCAATATTTAGCTTGACAGTTGACTCAAGAGCCAAAGAGGACGTCGTAAGAGAGTAGAAAAATATTTCCAACATGTTGAAAGATAATAAAGGCCAAATTAGAATTTTACATTCAGCAAACATACCTCTGCAGAATGAGAGCAAAATAAAGATATTTTCAGACAAAGAAATCATGAGCAAGTATGCTACCAGTGGACTGTCACAATATGAAATTCTAGAGGAAATATTTCAAGTAGAAAGAAATTGATCCCAGATGGTAAGCCTGAGGCACAAAGGAGAATAAAGAGTAAAGAAAGTGATATATATGTGTGTGTATAAATATAAACATTGACTATATAAGAAAATAATAAAGTCTATAGAATTAAAAGACGTTGAAGTACTTGACAATGGAATTAAAATACAAAACAAATAAAATACATGACCATAGTATGCAAGCTGCTAGTTAGACAGTTGTTCTAGTTATTACGTCTGGGTAACAAATAATCCCCAAACTAAGTTGCATGAACAATCCATGTTCACAGATTCTGTGGGGCAGGAATTCAGCTGGGCACAGCAGGGATGGCTTGTCTCTGCTCCATGAAGTCTGGGGCCTGGAATCACTTGAAAACTTGCTTACTCATATGCCTGACACCTGATGCTGACTGTAGGTTAGGGGTCTCAGTTTCTCTCCTGGGGGCTAGTTTAGGCTTCCTCACAACATGGTATCTGGATTACAAGGGTGAGCTTTCCAAGAGGGAAAGAGCAAGCAAAAGAGATTGAGAGCCAGCCATGCAGATGCCATATAATCTTTTATGATCTAACCTTGAAGTTGTGCAATAACATATGCTGCATTCTGTTGTATTAGTTGAGGTAGTCATAAATTCTTGTTTCAAAGTAAGTGGAAACATTCTGTTGCTTGATGGTGGTTGGGGGGTGGCAAGCTTCTAGAAAAGCATGTGAGACTACAAATATCGCTGTGGCTATCTTTGGGAATTATAATCTTCCCAAATGTAAAGATAATGATTAACTTTGGTCTGACTTAATCTGAATATGCATGTTGTAATATAGGGTAATCATCAAAAAATAAAAGCCACTAAAGTAGTAAAGAAAAAAATGTGTATAGTTCAGGAAAAGAGAAACCGTATTATTTATATTAAGAAAGAATTTAACATAAGGAATTGGTTAAACAGGTTTTGTGAGAAGTCAAAATGTCGGCAAGGGACACAACTATTAAAGGGAAGAAAGTAGGATTATTAGAACCTGGAAACCTAGAACAGATACCCTGCAGAGAGCCAGAAAAAAGGTAGACCCTGGGAACCAACCACAACTACTGGGAGAAAAGCCATTGCTGAGGTGATGCTGATGATCAGGAAGCAAATGGCAATGGTCAAAGTCTCTTCTCCCGTTCTCCAGCTTTCCAGTCTCCTTCTAGTGCCCCCTATTTGTGGAACCTAAAGGAAGCTAGATGGTGAAGGAGAAATATAGTTTGCAAAGTTCCAGAATACAGAAGGGTGTCTAGAATTGAGAGACAGTTAATAATTGGCATAAATGGAATTAAAAAACAAAAGTAAATACAAATTTAAAAAGGCAAGAAAATAGAGAAAAAGAATCATAGAACAAGCTAGACAAAAAACAAACCCCCATAAAATAAAATGGCAGACATAAATCTATTAGTCATGATATTAAATGTAAATGGCTTTAGTGTTCCAGTTAAAAGACAAAGAATATCAAATTGGATTTAAAAAAAAACCCCAAATCCAAACTCTATGTCAGTAATGAAGGAACACTCTCCTAAAAAACCCAAGAGTTGAAGAGGAACAACCCCTAATGAAAAATGGAAAATAAAGGCTGAAAATGAATGAGGTAAGCATCTACCGCAAGAAATTAGAAACAAGAACAATAAAAAACTCCAAACAAAATAGAAAAAATAAGTAATATTGATAAAAGCAGAAATTAATGAAACAGAAAACAAACATAGAGAGGATTAATAAAACCAAAATTTGGATCTCAGAAAAAACAAATCACTGTCCCCATTTAAAGATTACGTAGACTATCCAAAAGAATTTGCAAATAACTTACAAGCATCATTAGAGTTTAGTAAGTTTCTAGATACAGAAGCAATACAAAGATATCAATTACACTTTACACATAATCAACAGGAAATAAAGTGGGCTGAGTAATTTGGATTTAACATTCTCACTTGAGAATATTTAGAAATATTTCAAATATATTTGAAAAAGTATTGGATGATATTAGAAAGCTAAGTTAGTGAATAATTATCAAGTTAATATCTGGGAGAAAATAGAAATTCATAAAGGAAATGAATTCTTCATTTGTGACCACTTGTACCCTGGGAGATTTTGCAGATTTTTAAGAGGCTACTGAGAAGCTGAGCAGAGCTAAGGGACTTGGGATTCAAAGGTAGAATGTAGTGCCAGCCAAGAGGTGGGGGCACTAGCTCTGGTAACCCAAATCCACACTTAGTAAGCCTGAAGAGTTTCTGAAGTAAGGATTAACAGGAAGTAAGGGCACTAGTACAGTTAGCTCAGCTCTGAGTCACATGGATGACTCAGAAAATCTCAGTCTCTTAAATTGGGTCAAAATGATCCTGAATTACTAGTGCCCAAGTGCCTAGTAGAGCATATAAAAAAACTCTGTGGAGGATGAAAATATCTTATTGGGCATCAAATTGCAGTTGATCTTTGAACAACACGGGAATTAGGACACTAACCCTCTGCACAGTTGAAAATCTGCTTATGACTTTACAGTCAGTCCTCTGTAACCGAAGTTCCATTTCCACAAATCATATAATACTGTAGTATGTAGTATTTAGTGAAAAAAAAATCCACACATAAGTGGACCCAGGCAGTTCAAATTTGTGTTGTTCAAGGGTCAACTATATTTCTACAAGCAAGCTTTCAAATATAATATTGGCATACAATTAAAGATAACCACACAGACTTTCTGTTTGAATTAAAAAAAAAAAAATCCCACAAGGACTCAGAGGTAAAGAATATACAAATCAATTTTCACTGCAAAGTAAAGGAGCTGTTACAGTGGAGGATTACTGGACTGAATGTCAATATTATGACATAGTATGAGTGTGTTTCATGTTTGGTAATTGCAATCATTGTTGCTTTTGTTGTGGTCATCCATGTACAATGCTTGGTGTCAGTCTATTTTTCTCTTGTAAAAATAAAATAACAGTGTGTGTGTGTGAAAAAAAAAAAAAAAGATAACCACACATACAAGGATACAAGATAAATAAGAATTAGCAGAAACAAAAATATAAAAAGAGACCCCAGGAGAGCTTCAGATTTGGGAATTATTAAACACAGACTATAAAATAATCATGCTTTTCATGTCCAGGTAGATAAAAGATATAAAATTTCAGCAGGACAATTAGAAACTGCTAAGTGATAGATTTACATGTTTGAAATTAGAAATTTGAGAACTGAAAATACAAAGGGCTAAAAATAACCAAGACACTTTTACAGAACTATAAGTTGGGAGGACTTGTTCTGCCAAATATCAAAAACAATGTATCAGCTATTGTGATGAAGAAGTATACCATCACAGGGATACAAAAGAAGGAACAAGAAATCCAGCAAGAGACGTATACATATATGGATATGACATATGACTTTGGTGGCACTGCAGAAAAGAACAGACTTCAGTAAATGGTGGTGAGACACTTCCTAGCATACACAAAATTAATTCCTCTTGAATTAAAAACTTAAAATGGGGAAGTCAAAATTAAAGCTTTAGAAGACAATATAGAGGAGTATCTTCATGACTTTGTGGCTCTAGAGAACAGTTTTTTTAAAACTCACAAAAAAATCTAGCCTTAAAACAAAAAATTGACACTTCGCAGTACCTGACCATTAACAAATTCTTTTTAACAAAGAGCATCATAAAGAGAGGGAAAGGCAAGCCAGAGTGGGAAAAAATATTTGCAATTATATAGCCAACTAAGAACAGGATTTATAAAGATCTTTTATGAATCAAGGAGGAAAAAAAACCTGCCAACACAACCAAAAAATGGACAAAAGAATTGAAAAGTCACTTCACAAAAAAGAAAGAGTGGCCAACAAACATATAAAAAGGTGCTTAATTTCAAGAGTAATTAGGGAAATGCAGAGTAAAACTTCAACGAGATATAACTGCACATCCAACAGATTGGCAAAATTAAAAAAAAAAATATGTTAACACCAGAGATGAGCAAAGTGGGAAAACACGACATCTCTATTGCTCAGGAAAAACTTTGTTATTATCTAATAAAATTTAAGACGTGAATATCCTATGACCAAGGAATTCCATTCCTAGGCACATATACCTTAGTTACACTAGGCAATACATAAAATAATGTTCATTGTGGAACTGTGATTACCCACCCCCCAAACATCCCAATTGTCCACAGTCAATAGAATGAATAAATAAATAGTTGTATATTAACACAAAGGTAAAATTATACATCAATGACGATGAATGAAGTATTGTTACAAGCAACCACATGGATGAATCCCATGTTGAATGAAAGAAGCAGCCACAAATGAATGTATTGATTCTATTTACATAAAGTTCAAAAACAACAAAAGTAAACTGTATGTATTGTTTAGGTACATACATAGGTGGTACCACTATAAATAAAAACAAAGACACAGTTATCACAAAAGGTAGAAAAGTGCTAACTGCTAGAGAGTATGTGTGGGGAAGCTGGTTGTGATTGGGAAGGGACCGCAAGGGGAGTTTCTGGGCTGCTGTCAATGTTCTATTGATTTGAGAGCTGGTTATGCAAGTAGTTACTTTAAAGTTATTCCTTAAACTGTGTATTTGTATTTTATATACTCTTTTGAATATATATATATACACACACACACATACATATATGTATATATATATGAATATATATTTCTTAAATAAACAAAGCTAAGACAAGGCAAGACAAAAATGAACAAATTACCTACTGATTACTTCCTGTGACCCCCAAGATTGCAACTTCCTGATTTATGTTTTGAATTTGTTAAAAGTAAAATAGTTAAGCCCATACCTAATGATTGTATACTAAATGGTTATATATTTACAATCACAATGAATTTTTGATAATATTCATTGCAGTTGAAAGGATTATTAGGTAAAGAGAATATTTCCCTCAAGATCTCAAGAGAACAATTTTCTTTCTGTCTTCATTTTACTAATTATAAAATAGTGGACTCTAAACACTGCTGACGTTTTTATGTCTTGTCACTGGCACCACCAGGGAGTGCCATGATACATAAAAAATAAAAATAAAGATACACATCTACATCCAAGTTCTTTGGGACAATTTAGAGGAACTTATAGATGTGTAACATACTGCTGTGAACTCTAAAAAGGAATGGACTTCGGAAATCCCCAACCAACAGTCTGGGATTTACCAGATCTTCTAGGTTTTACAATTTCTCAATTGTTTTAAAAGAATTTCCAGGAGCTAAAAGCACTTTGAAGTAATGTCTCTCCATATCCAGTGAGTGTTCTATCTCCATGATTGCAAAACTTGAAAACTAGGAAACACCAAAGCAACACTACTCACAAAATGAATAATAAAATTGGAATCTCTGGAGTCAACTACGGAACAGAATTTACAAAGATATCATCAAATTTCTTAATTTATTTTTAATAAGTAAAAAATCACTCAGTGGTACCATACAAAATCAAATCATTAATTTTTGTACCTGGTATTTCAATCACCAGCACTGATCTCATGGTACAGAAATAAAACAGATAATGAAAAAGAACTGTCATTAAATTCACGCTGGCTTTTCCAGCCTACTAGAACTATACAGAAGAAACTAATGGCAATAACCGTTACAGAAAAAAAAGCAATGACAAAATGGTTTCAGATTTAATCACAAAATGAACTTAATCCTTACTGATTTTATTTATATCTGCTAAAGCGCTGATCTCTATAAATAAGAATTGATAGCACGGTTTTGTTCTAAATTTACTTCTGAAGAGATGTGGAGATTTAGGTCAAATATAAGCAAGCTACTAAATCATAGTTGAGAATTACTGAATGGCTACCTGGAAAATATCAGTTATTGTCATAGAGCACAAAACAAAAAAGTGGGAACAGACTTCTTATAGGAAAGTGCTTTTACTGCTGCTGGCCTCTAAAGTTCCAAACCATAGAACTTTGATATTCCTGGATTCAATTTTAAGTAATATTAATTTTAAGCATTATATTTGCAATATACATGATAGGAGAGGGTAGGATATGACGAACCAAAATTAATTGCTTATTTCAAAGGTAGCCATTTCCTTTAAACTTATCCTGTCCACTTATCCTCACCTCCAACGCAGACTACCCTTTAATCATACAAATTCACCCTCCACTCCTAAATATATTTTCCCAATTGGATGATACTTTTACAAAAGAATGGAACAATACAGCTGGTTGGCTAAGTAATTTAAACTATTTGTAAGTGAAATAAAAGGAAAGTTAGGTAGAGAATATAAAAAGATACCAAACTGGAGTAATACTGATGTGAATCTAGTTTTTAATTTATCAAAGTACCTATTAATGGTTTGAACAGAAGAGCAGAAGAAAAGCAGCTACAGGGAAATGACTTTCTGTGGTTACAAAATGCCAATTGCTTTAGAATGCATGACAGCCTTGGAAATAAAAGAAACACTTGCTGTTTTCACTGAGTTTACAGTGTTGAGTACACTTTATGTTATTTTAATGAAAGCATTTCTACGAACATATGCAATAGCTCATATCAGAAAACAGAAAGTTTCTATCAGTAAAGACCTAAAAAAATAAATTTTTATCTTTGTCAACTCCCTTTCTGGGAATGTAGAATTAAATAATACATTTCCCTTTAAAATAAAATATTAATTTATTATTATTTTTTCTGTCCATTAGGCTGTTGGAAGAAAAAAAATCAAGACTCAACTAGTGATAATTTTTTAATTTCTACTTTTCATCTACTTCTAAGGACACTCCCTTTACAAAACCTTTTAGTCTTATATACTATGACAATCAGGTTTAGAGTTCCAAATAAATAAAATAGCCACACTAGAAGGCATACTAAAGAATCAAATGACTAGCCATATTTATCTGTTCACATTCATGGATTCTCTAAGCAGGTTGTCAGAGTCCATATGCTATTGTTAACATTTAGTCCCAGTTAACACCTGTCATCTGATGTGCTCATGACTTACAACACTGGTGCTATCAGAAAAGATCCTGATTTTGGGGAGACAGTGATATAACAAACTCTGGTTAAATCAGCAGAGGTAACATGTCAGTAAACTGTAACTTTTAAAGTTTTAAGAGTAACTACTCTTCATCCACTGTTACCATCCCTCCTCCATTGGTGTTAAATTCAAAGCCTCATCATGAGAGGTGCAGGGAGCCAAACACTGTTTGTATAGAAAAATGGGCCTCAAATACTAAACAAAAAGAATTTCATAAAATGGGATTAAACTTTTTGGATAGTTGCATTTGTTATTTTCAATTTCTTGATCTTTTATTTCTTCTGGTCTTAGATACATATTTTTTTCCTTCTTTTCATCCAAAGAGGTTAATACACAATTTTTTGGTAAGCATTGTAAAACAGCATTCCAGTTTGAAGTTGCTTGTGGGCACATCCACATATGAAGCACTACACATGTGTATACTATGCTTCAAAATGCTTTACAATTCTTCACTGTAGTTTTTTACTGATGTTTCCCTTAAATTAAGGCTTCATCAAAGAGAAATCCATAGCGTTATGAGCTGACTTTTTAAGCTCCTGAATAAGTGTATTCTTTCCAAAATCAAGTAGTCCTAAATTTAAGACAACTTCTGTTAATCAGTGTCATGACTAAAGTAGTATCTTACTGGAGGTCCAGGTAAATCTTCATCTCCATCAGTATCTGGAGCAAATGACACAGTAAGATCCACATATTTCTTTTCAGTAGAAGGTTTCACAAGTTTATGCATTCTAAGGAAAAATAAGCAAGGAAAAATAATTTGGTAAATTCTGTAAAATGAAAGAGTGATTTGGTGATAATGTTGTCCAAAGAATCTGGGCTTGTTTAAATTTATTTTTAAATCTAATAATTCACCTGCTTTCATATAATTATTTTCTTTACTAAAAGCTCTAAAATCAAGACATTCTTTTACCTAACAGTTAATCAATTTTTACCTTTGCTGGTAATGATAAGGAATACAGACCACTTATTTAAAAACAAAAACAAAAACCAAAAACTCCACAGAAAAAAACCTAAAATGTGAGAAATGCTTTTAAAAACTGAATATATCAAATATAGATCCCTGCCCTTGTGAATGAAGCTTATATTGGTGGGAGAGGAGAGACAATAAATAATACAGTAACTGTTAGACAGTGATAAATGCTATGAGAAAGAGGAAAAGTAGAGCAGTGTAAAAGGGATTAGGCATGCTAGGCTGGGGTACCAGACAGGATGCAGTATTAAATAGGGTTCAGAGAGGCCTCTTCAGGAAGTGCAAAGACCAGAGGTGAGAGTTAGTCAGATGGCCATCTCAGAAAGAGTTGCAAGCAGAGGGAAAAACTAGAGCAAAGGTCGCATGTTGGAGACTGGAATGTTCAAGGAAAAGTAAGGAGGCCAGTATAACTGGAATATTGTGAGCAAGGAGAGAGAAGTATGAAAGGAACTTGGAAGGGTAAGTGGGAACTAGATAATTTAGGGCCTTGCAGACCACTGTAAAGACTGGCTGTTTTCCTCCTTCTCTTCCTTTAGGTCTCTGCTCAAATGTCAGCCTTTCACATCAGAATATGACAGGCAGGGACTTCCCTAGTGGCGCAGTGGTTAAGAATCTGCCTGCCAATGCAGGGGACACGGGTTCGAGCCCTGGTCCAGAAAGATCCCACATGCCTCGGAGCAACTAAGCCCGTGCGCCACAACTACTGAGCCTGTGCTCTAGAGCCCATGAGCCATAACTACTGAAGCCCGCATGCCTAGAGCCTGTGCTCCGCAAGAGAAGCCACCGTAATGAGAAGCACGCGCAGCGCAATGAAGAGTAGCCTCCTCTCGCCACAACTAGAGAAAGCCTGCACGCAGCACAAAGACCCAACACAGCCAAAAATAAGTATAAAATAAATAAATAAATCTTTAACCAAAAAAAAAAAAAAAAAAAATATGACAGGCAGAGGGAATACCTAGATTGCCCAATATACTGTAGCAACTTAACACCCCCTTATTCTGCTTTATTTTTCCACAGCACTTATCACCATCTGACATACATATTTAATTGTTATGCAAACTCCTCGAGCAGGGCAGGGACTCTGCTTTGCTCACTGCTGTATCCCTAATGTTTACAAAAGTACCTGGTACATAGCAGGCATTCTTTAAAAAAATCTGTTGAATAAATGAAAATAACAATTCGGCATTTTAAAAAAACACTTCAGTCTCACAAGCCTAGTCCTTATGTGTTTGCATATAAGAGGTGGATCTACTTTTACTTGGTATATTGACCAAATCAGGTTTCTAAGCCTATTAGCTTATAAGCTGACCCTGAACGATAATAAACTCACAAGGGTATTATAATCCTATAAATCTCACTTGATAGGTAGCCTGTGGAGCTTGGCAGATTCACTGTCTTTATTACTGCCATTAGATAGGAGTAAATCACATATCTTTATCTGAACTTCAATAACCTCTATATTTAATTTTCTAGTGTGCATCCAACTTATATTTCAACTTTTGAGAATCTCTTGCATATAATGTTCAATACTTACGTTAACTTCAATCTTTTTGCATGACCAGGCATTACAGGAACATAAAGCATTTTGACTCCCTGTACCACCATTGTTGGCTCAATTCCGTACTTCTCCTAAAAGTGAATACCCAAAAGAGAAACAATCAAAGCTCCACCCAAATATAAAATGCTGAATGACAATGTTTTACAACCAGTAAAAAGAGAGAAAACTCCTGCTAAATAATATTTATAAAAACCTCTAATGAAATTATGTATAAAACTAACAGACTCAAAGCAACTAATGAATAATTGTCTCACTTTGACTGCATTTATGAAATCCAAGAGGGTGAACTCTTCTTTTCCATGTATAATCCATCTGTCCCAAATTGTAAATGATATTCCATTTCTGTTGTAGAAAAATATTCAGAACAAAAACATTTAAATTTTCTTCCCTTTACTAATAATAAAAAACCCCAGAAGTCCACTATTTGTGATTTAGCTAGATATTAATGTGGGAATAAAAAAGGAAAATATAACAAAATATTCCATAATTCCATCTTACTTCCCCATCACACCACACAGGTAACCACTTTCATCAGTACCTTGTTTATCTTTCCAGTGTCTTATTATAGATCAGTATGTCTTAGCAAGAGAGTTCCGTTTCTCTCTTTAAACAGTTGCATGAGTTTCACTGTGTGGATGTTCCAGTCTCCTATTACGAGACACTTAGGTTGTTCCAATCTTTGGCTATGATAAACAATGCCAGGATGAATATCCTGTACATATATCATTTGAGATGAGTGCAAATGTATCTGCAAGTTTGAAATATAGTGCTATATTTGCCTTAATATGGGTTATATTATTTTATACTCTCAACAGTAATGTATGAGAGTGCTTTCTCACACTCTTGCCAAGGTAATAGTTTTCAAATTTTTGGTTGTTACCAATTGAAAAATTGAAAAATGGAAGTCCAGGGGAATTGATTTGCTTTGTCATACAGCTTTTGGAACTAGATTCTTAATCTCATTATCCATTAGTCAGACACTAGAATGGCTTCTAATTAATCTGAATTAGGCAGACATAGATGAAACCATAGAAAGTACAATGCTAAACAGTGTGGCAGATTATGTGTTGTGAGAGTTCTATGGCTAGTTTAGTCAGCAATGCTTCATGCTACATGCAAAAGAATGAAATTGGACTCCTATCTTACACCACACACAAAAATTACCTCAGAATAGACTGAAGACTTGAATGTAAGACCTGAAACCATAAAACTCCTAGAAGAAAACTTAGGTGGTAAGCTCCTTGACACTGGTTTTGGTGATGATTTTTTAGATTTGACACCAAAAGCAAAGGCAACAAAAGCAAAAATAAACAAGTGGGACTACATCAAACTAAAAATCTTCTGCACAGCAAAGAAAACCACTAACAAACTGAAAAGGCAACCTACCGACTGGGAGAAAATATTTGCAAATCATAAATCTGGTAAGGGGTTAATATCCAAAATATATAACAAATACATACAACTCTGCAGCAAAAAACCCAAACAATCCAATAATAAAATAGGCAGAGGACCTGAACAGACATTTTTCCAAAGCAGACATACAGATGGCCAACAGGTACATGAAAAGATGCTTAATTATCACTAATTATCAGGGAAATACAAATCGAAACCACAATGAGATATCAACGCATACTTGTTAGGATGGCTATCATCAAAAAACAGAAGACAACAAGTGTTGGCAAGGATGTGAAGGAATTGGAACTCTTGTACATTCTTGGTGGGAATGTAAAAATGATACAGCCACTATGGAAAGCAGTATGTAGGTTCTTTAAAAAATTAAAAACAGAACTATCATATGATCTAGCAATTCCACTCCTGGGTATTTATCCAAAGAAAATGCAAACACTAACTTGAAAAGATATCTGTACTCCCATGTTCACTGCAGCATTACCTGTAATACCTAAGACATGGAATCAATCTAAGTGTCCACTGATGAATGGATAAAGAAAGTGTGGTTCTATATATAATGAAGTATTATTCAGCCATAAAAGGAATGAAATCCTGCCATTTTTGACAACATGGATGGACCTTGAAGACGTTACGCTAAGTGAAATAAGTCAGACAGAGAAAGGCAGATACCTTATCATCTCATGTATATGTGGAATCTAAAACAAACAAATCCCACAAAAAACTCAACCAACCAACCAGACCAAAACCAAAAAAATCCCAAGCTCATAGATATAGAGAACACTGATAGTGCCAGAAACAGGTGGTGAGGGTGGGCAAATGGATAAAGGGAGTCAAAAGGTACAAACTCCTGGTTTTAAGATGAGTAAATCATGGATATATAATGTGAAGCATGGTGACTATAGTTAATAATACTCTACTGCATATTTGAAAGTTGCTGAGTGAGTAAATCTTAAATGTTCTCATCATCAGAAAAAAAAATTCTGTAACTATGTATGATAATGGATGGTGACTGGGCTTATTATGGTAATCATTTCACAGCATATACCAGTGTTGAATCATTGTGTTGTACACTTGAAACTAATTTAATGCTGTATGTCAATTATACAATAAAAAAGAAAAAAGAAAAAAAAGAATGCTACATGAAGATGGGGTTTTGACCTCATCATGAAGTGATGGAAGAGTTTATATATATTGGAGAAAAGGAGCAATAAAGCTATTATTTTTCCCTTTTAAAAGGTAAAAAAATTATTTCATTCTCATTATGCAAGAGAAACACACCTTCATGCATACCTGATTTCAATTTTTCTTACTTCAGATGTCTCTGTAAACACTATAATTGGAATGGCTAAGTTAAAGAAACAATTTTTGTAAGCTTCAAATGGATAGTCACCAGCTACTTTGATCATCTCCAATGCAACCTAGATAAAAAAAGGTGATCTGATTATATAAATAGCCTAAAACTATTCATGACTTTAATTGCATCTATATAATTTTCCTGAATTCTTCTCAAGCATTTCTGTGTAGAGAATAAAAGCAGCTATTGGACTGGAGTAATATAAATTTCTTATAAGCCTCTAATTAATTTGACCATGTAATCTTCCTACTTTGAAAGCAGATATCAGAAGTCAAGCAATACAGCAGTCTAAAATCATTTAATAATAGGAACAATAATTACATAGCTTCTAAGAATAACACTACAGTACGGTATAATAACTAGGGCCATCCTAAAGATTCTAAATCATTAAGGAAAGACTAAATTTAAAGAAATCCAAATCACTAACAGAAATTACATTTATTTTAAGACAAAGAACTAAAATCCAATATAATCAAAGAGTAAAGATTAGGGTAGTTCATTTTATTCAAGAAAAATAGAGCATTTGGATTGTACAGAGGATACAAAGATGATGAAGAGGATTATTGTCTGTAAGAAAAGTTATACTCTATCTTGACAGAGCTTATTTTTTTACATTAAAATGTCTGTATTATCTGTAAAAGTTCAAAATACAGATTACTGTATTTTCAGAAATATCTTACAATTTTAAATTATAAGATCAATATGTATCCCTCCTTCTCTAAGATCTCTGAATGAATGGTTTGGGGTGGTGTAATAGGGAAGACAGAAAAGAAGCAATGAATAACAAGCATTTTCAAAGAATCATAATCTCACCAAGCCAGAAACTGCAGCAGTGGATGTTGCTATAGCAGGTATAATTCTACCTGCTATGCGTTTTGTTTTCAAACGGTCAGCTGGTTCAATGTTATACATTTTGGCACGAAGATTTGATGCAGCTGTGATGAAATCTATGTGTCCATTACGATCATCATCTTTTTCAAATGAAAGCGCTGCCATCTGAAGGTCACCTGATGACAACAACCAGAAAAACAAAGTTTCCTACTAAGTGATAAAGGCTTTACTAGGTAAAAAGCAAGGCAGTGTGGGTTCACTACTGTTAAAGATTCCTTTTTGTTTAGGTTTGCAAATGACTGAAAAATACAACAACAACAACATCCAGGGAACTGAAGTTACTGAAGGATATGAAAATGATGGCTTTAAAACCACTGAATTAGAAGTTTTAATATTTAAAAAAAAAAACCTTTCTAAAAAAACATAAAAATAAGAAAGCCATGTACATCTGCTATTAAGTGGCTTACAATAAAAAAGTCAACACTGGGTACTGTTCAAAAATTGATTTCATAAATACTACTCTGAAACATTTTACCTCTGATAACTAAGAATAGGGTATATTGGTCAAATAAAAATAAGTGTCTTTATGAAAGATTTCTAGATTAGTGGTTCCCCAAATCATTCTGTAGACAGGTGTAGTTTAATCTGTGATGAAATGAGAAAGTAAGAAATGGTAATATGTTTTTTCTAGAATTATAATTATTAACTTAGGATATAAACCTTTTACTTGCAAAATAAATAGTTGGCTAATCTAGGCTTTTCTCCTGAATTTTACTGGTCTTTGTGTAAAATCTCAAAAGTTTGGAAACTGCTGATTTATGTAGTAGAAAGGTGCTGAGCGGGTCTAAAAACATGAGCTAATACAGACCTGTTTTTAAGGAATTAAAAGTTCAGTTTCCCTATATTTAAGACCATTTAGCAAGGGTGTACATAGGTCAGGTTTGTATTCCCTGTGTGTAATTATGGAGACTAAGAAGCCAAGAAGAAATCTGTCTATGATATTTTTTCCTAAAGTGATTTCACTGGATCTCAGGGTTAGTCTCCAAAGGACTCCATGTTTTCTTCATTATGCTAGCCATAAGTTAAAAAGGAATCACACAATAGAATCTCAAGAACTAAAACAATCAGAACAGCAAAAACAAAGCAGACTTACATTTCAGCCTTCTACGGTAGGGAAATGGTGGAGAAAGTTATGAATTTAGTCACAGTTAAAGATGAACAGTGACTTTCATATGATCATGGAATCAAGTAATATCATTATTATTGTTGTTGTTATGATTTAATCCCACAACCTTCTGAGTGTACAGCTTAGTGAAAATAAAAATCCCTTTAGTTCAAAACATTTTTATAAAGATTTCCCCTTACTTGCAGTAGCTTCACTAGATGAAATAGCCTTTTCCAGTTGGAAAACAGCATTCCTCTCATCTTCACTGCTAACAGGAACATGGTCTGGTTTCCTTGCAGTTTCATCTGTTTGAACAACCTTTAAATATATGTATGTATATTCATTAATGATATCACATCCTACACCTAAGTTTGACTAACAAATCTGTTTTTATCAAATAAGTCACAAAGCGAAAACATTCTATTGGTTTAATTAGATTATTAATCATTATGGTCCAATGTATTTTACACCTTCTATTGTTAAGTAATATTATGTTATTTACATATTTATTATCTACTGCCTCACATTGACATGTAAACTCTATGAGAACAGGGATCTTTATCTTGTTCACTGAGATAACCTCAATATATCTAAAATAAACCGCTCATAGTGGGTGTTAAAAATACTCCTGAATAGTTTATAAGATCTAAGTTCATACAACTCTCTCTTAAAATTCCACACTAAAATAAAGTTAATGTTAATCAACAGTTTGTGATTCTGACAAATCAACTTCAAACCAAATTACATACCTCTAACTAGTGCAGAGCTGTCTTCTGTCTCCAAAGAAATTGAAGAAATCCACAAAATATATAATATGGGCATCTTTTAAATATTTATTGACTGCTGAAAAGAAGTTCTATCCCAAAGAATATGTCTTCCCTCATATAGTTGCATGCTTAGGGCAGCACATATAAGTAATTTATCTTTAAGAAATTACTTATTAAACACAAGGGCAGTGAAGTTAATATTCTCAAACCAAGAAACTAGCTACACATCATCATTAAAATACTATTTCTTATTAAAGAAACACATTCAATTCACATTTTTACATATTAAATATGATTATAAATATTTGAGAAATATTAAGGAGTCAGGGAAGCCGTAATTTTTATTTGCCAGAATGTGTAGTTGATATTTTTTGGCTGTGGCATCTTTTAACTAGGAGTGCCAGACGCTGAAGCTTCAGTGGGAACTGCTTCAAGGAGTGGTGAAAAAGCTCATAAGTCATGTTAAAATTGCTCAGGGTAATTTATGATGCCAAAACTTCGACACAGAAAGAAGCAATTCAAGCTAGAAAACATATTGAAGAGCAGTAGAGACCTGTAAAGTTATTGATGCATATTTCCTTGGCTTCTGTCTAGCAGTTTTGCCCATTAGAAACATGGGCTAGGAATCTTCTTTATATAGGAATTTTGTTTTTCGTTTCTGTACTTTTGTTCTTGATAAACTACAAGTCATGAACATTTCATTCAGAAAACCTATTTACTTGCACAAAATGAACTGCCTACAAGTTTTCCTTGTCCCTAAAATAAAAATGCAGAGTGGAAGACTGCACACACCACTTCCTACTTGAATTTTGCAGGGAGGCACTCATTACTCCACATTTTCCAGTATAGCTAAAGGTAAAGGGAACAGAAGGTTGTTCTGTGGTTTATTTCTTTTTAGAGTGCATATGAAAAGGCACATAATGAACATGTGAAAAAGAAAAATATTTAGTATTTTCAAACTTTTTTATTTACCCTGCCTAAATTTCATGTTCCATCTTTATTAATACTCCCTTTCTCCTTCCAACATATTTGCCTGACAAAATCACAACCCTTGTTACAATCCGATTTACCAGCTATTCTACAGTAGCACCCAAGCAGCTAAATGCCTTTTCTCCAGCCACATGTAGTGGAATACATTAAGTGGAATTAACATTAAGTGGATCTTAAATATTGTCTCGAAATTCTACAACATCTTGTAATTTCCCACTTTTCCCACTCCCCTAGGCAATTATTTCACATCTTTTTTTTCTCTGCTCAAACTTCTTCTATCTTCTCCCTGTCACTCAGAGTGATTAAGCTTGCTTCTTTTTTTCAACTAAGAAAATGATCTTTTTTTCTTACACACTCAAACCAATTCCTTACAAATCCTGTCAGGGCTACTGCAAAATGTGCACAGAATCCAACCTCTTACCACAACTTCCCTGTTACCCACTACCCCTGTTTGATGGTTCATTCAAACTACCATCATCTTTTTTTTTTTTTTTTACATCTTTATTGGAGTATAATTGCTTTAAAATGGTGTGTTAGTTTCTGCTTTATAACAAAGTGAATCAGTTATACATATACATATGTTCCCATATCTCTTCCCTCTTGCGTCTCCCTCCCTCCCACCCTCCCTATCCCACCCCTCTAGGTGGTCACAAAGCACTGAGCTGATCTCCCTGTGCTATGTGGCTGCTTCCCACTAGCTATCTATTTTACATTTGGTAGTGTATATATGTCCATGCCACTCTCTCACTTTGTCACAGCTTACCCTTCCCCTCCCCATATCCTCAAGTCCATTCTCTAGTAAGTCTGTGTCTTTATTCCCGTCTTGCCCCTAGGTTCTTCATGACTTTTTTTTTTTTTTCTTAGATTCCATATATATGTGTTAGCATATGGTATTTGTTTTTCTCTTTCTGACTTACTTCACTCTGTATGACAGACTCTAGGTCCATCCACCTCACTACAAATAACTCAATTTCGTTTCTTTTTATGGCTGAGTAATATTCCATTGTATATATGTGCCACATGTTCTTTATCCATTCATCTGTTGATGGACACTTCGGTTGCTTCCATGTCCTGGCTATTGTAAATAGAGCTGCAATGAACATTGTGGTACATGACTCTTTTTGAATTCTGGTGTTCTCAGGGTATATGCCCAGTAGTGGGATTGCTTGCCTATAACCTCCTAATAGCTATTTCTGCTTCCTCTCTCATGTCCTAATCATTCTTAACACAATTGCCAGGGTCATCCTTTTAAATATGTCAGGTTGTGTCCTCTGCTTAAAATCCTCAACTGGCTTCTTATCTCATAATAATACATGAAGTACTTATAACCCTCACTACCTCTCCAATCTCGCTATCTCCCACTCTCCTCTTGCATATTCTCCTCCAGAAAAATTCTGGCCTTCAAAGTCTTTCAAGGCCTTTCTCTGAACTTGTTCCTGCCGTCTGTACTGCTCTTTCACCAGATAACAGTATGGCTCACTCCCTCACTTCCTTCAGGCTTCTGCTCGAATGTTACCATATCAGAGAAGCTTTCCCCTTTTATCTCATATAAGATGACACCAGCTCCATCACCCTTTGTTTTCCCTGTTTTATTTTTTCTTATTAGCACTTATGCCCATAATGCAATATTACATAATTATTGGCACTTTTTTTTATAGTCTGCCTCTGGCCCAACTTGCACAAGAACAAGAATTTTGTTTTGTTCCTATGGGCTTCTCCAGGTTTAGAATGAGACTTGACACAAGCAGAAGTTCAATAACTATTTGCTAAATGAATGAACTTGTACACATACCTTGTTGGAAGGTTTGAATTCCTGAATCTTTACTTCGGAAAGAATATTCAACAGGGTATCTGCTGATAAGTCCTGGTTTTTAAAACAGTAATTTTATCAACATATTCTTAAAATTCTGAATTCTAAACCTAAAAAACAACCTAAAAAAGGTCCTTTATCATACGAAATATTTGAATAATTTATGATATAACTGTTTAGACCACAACTGTTTGTGACATTTACTTTTATTTCTATAGAAATACCATCCACAAAGGCTGGGAAGTGGGGGTGTTGTGTGTGTAAAAAAGTACTTGTTAGTTAACAAACCTGAAATCTTAGTTCTTTCCACAAATTTTTTTTTTTTTTTTTGGCCGTGCCATGCAGCAGGTGGGATCTTCCCCGACCAGGGATCGAACCCATGCCCCCTGCACTGAGAGCACGGAGTCTTAACCACTGGACTGCCAGGGAAGTCCATCCACAAATTTTTAAAAAGGTAGTTTTAGGACTGGTTGTATCAGACAGAGTGCCTTGAGATCAGGAACTATCTCTTCATTGTTTTACAAAGTTCCCTGCGGAAAGTTACACTCAATATACATTGACTCACAGTAAATGGAATTCATACCTTTGGAAGCAGGAAAATATTTAAATGGTTCAGGATAAACTTAGATGAATTTAAGGCTACATACATGTTTATTATTAAGAACCTACTTAGGAAAAACTGAGACACAGTGCTTTAGAGGTCACCTACAACTCATCACAAAATTATCACTCTTTTCACAAAAAGAATACCCAACTGAATGCCACTATTTTTACCAGATATTTATGGTATATTTTACTGCGTGTTAATTCCAAAAGGGATTAATGTACAACAGGCATTTTTATCTAGATCCAAAATAGCCAATTCTAGTTATGGATCTGGCTCATATTTCCCATTCAGCCTAGTACCTAAAAGTATAGCAATTTATTTAGCTCTATTATGCATTTGAGAAGGAAAATTCACTAATGCAGACCTGCCTTTCAAATAAAACTGTATTAGATCCCTTTACATATGAGTCAATGAAGACGATGTCTAAGAGAAAAGGTATAAATGATAAAAGTTAAGAAATTTCAATGTAGGGTAGCATTTTCAAATCTCCTGAAATGCAGGTTAATTTCACAAAAATTAGCCAAACAAATGTTAACAAACAGAATCACTAAGAAATATTTAAAAATTGTTATGAAATAGGTCACTTTGGGTTTTCAGAGTAATTACAATAATTAAAGTTAGTAGGTTATAAATGTTTTAAAAATAAAGTAAGACTGCTTTTACAAATATTTGTTTCACTACTTAAGTTCACGAAAAAAAGTGACTTTCTTCTACTTAGTGATGCTGCAATGAGATTTTAGCTTCTGCTTTATTAGAACGGGCAACACTATAACAAAATGAGAAGTTTATATCGAAGAACGATTCTTATAACATAAAACACATTTTGATGATGCAACTAGCTAAGTCATCTAATTCTAACCTTTTCTATCACTTGTTAGGGCTTGAAGAATATCTTACCTCTTCTGTAAATGGAATGCAATAGACTGTAGCATATAATTTTGCAGCATTCAGAAGGAAACTGAAGTGCCTTTTGAAATTAAAAAATAAAGTGTGAATGCACAGTTTCAAAGATGTTTACCAGAAACTATAGCCTTTAAAATGCTGAAGATAAGTAATTACAGAATTTTTGTTACAGGATTATTTTTTTTAAAGTTAGGCAATGAAATTCTGGTCTAGACCAAGGCATTGTAGAAGCTATAAAAGAAAAAACATCACATGTTTATCCTCATAAGCACTAATATTCGGGTAGTGATCAAGACTACTTTGGGAAAAGAAGTGGCCAGAAGTAGAAAAATTATTGAAAGAAAATTCATTTTAATTCATAAGAAAATATTACAAACTTGGTTTTAAAGAGTGTACAATAAGTTCAAACTAAGCAAATGAGTTTGTTTAAAAACAAAAAAGGTAAGTTTTATAGAAGCAATCAGGGCTTCCCTGGTGGCGCAGTGGTTAAGAATCCACCTGCCAGTGCAGGGGACATGGGTTCGAGCCCTGGTCCGGGAAGATCCCACATGCCGCGGAGTAACTAAGCCCAGGCGCCACAACTACTGAGCCTGTGCTCTAGAGCCACAACTACTGAAGCCCGTGCACCTAGAGCCCATGCTCTGCAACAAGAGAAGCCACCGCAATGAGAAGCCCGCGCACCGCAACGAAGAGTAGCCCCCGCTCGCCACAACTAGAGAAAGCCCGAGCGCAGCAACAAAGCCCCAATGCAGCCAAAAATAAATAAATAAATAAATGTATTAAAAAAAAAAAGAAGCAGTAATCAGGATAAGATGACTAGAATAAGCACCAGAGGAAAAAACTAAGCACAGAATTACTTGTTGAAAGGAAGGTTAACAAGCTAAGTGTTTAATTAAAATATATACATATAAGTGTGTTTGTGTATAAAATGTATATCTAATATAGATAGGATATACAGGTATTTACTCAAAGATCAACTACTTTGAAAATTAACCTGAGATTATTTAGGGAGTTATTTAGTAGTGATCATTTTCCCCCATTTAACTAAAGTTTCTTATATACTGACTTCATTAAATAGGAAAACATCTGTCTTCATTTTACTTTTTTAATGAATAAAGTCAAGGAGATGACACTTTGGTTGTACTTTAGAGAAGACAAAAATAATAAGATTATTTACCATGTAAATAAATAGATTCACCTATGTGTGGGGAGAAGAACTGTGGCTGGCTTTGTTGGCCAAAATGCTATGCTAACTCTTAGATTAACAGGGATGCAATAATTTAACATTAAAGAGACTGCAGTTTTCACCCTGCAGTGTAAACCTATACAGTTAAGAAGTTTACAATGAAGGATGTATATAAAACTGGATATATATACTTACAAAGGTTCATTTAGATCAAATTTTAATGGAGAGGGGGGCCTTTTTGGTGACTGCCAAAACAAACCTAATAAAATACAAAATACAAAATATTATTTTCAGTGTCAGCAGTCAGTAATAAATTGCATTAAACTTTCTTCTCAACACTGATATATACTTACTGCCATCTTTTAATCGCGTGTCCAGAGGGAAACAGTGAAGAAGCTGAAGAGCCTAAAGAAAAAGTTGAATTTAAAAAAATCACTACTTAATATTAAATGAAGTAAAAAAAAAACCAAAAAACAACATACATAAAAAGATATACAGTGAAGTCTTCCAGTCACCGTTGTACTCAATCTGTCCATTTTCCTGTCACTGCCCCCCACCCCAACTCGGAATAATCTCTATTGCTATTTTTTATCAACACTTATAGATTTTTTTCTTTTTTTTGTATCTATGGCAAACATGAATATAGATTATTTTATCCCTTTTACACAAATGGTGGCATATTTTACATATCATTCTGCTCCTTTCAAAGAGCTAATCCTTAAAACAAGCAAAAAAAAACCAGTAAAAATACATAGTATTTTATATTTTGAAATGATATGCTGCTTGAGATTTGCTTCAAAACCATCTAGGGGGAGGGTATATTAGGTGGGATTATAGATGAAATAAGATTTTCTATGAGCTGGTAATTGTTAAACCTAGGTGACAAATATATGAGGAATACATGGATATTAATTATATGCTATTTTCTCTATTATTTCTGTGGTTGAATTTTTCCACAATAAAAAAAAGTTAAAAAACCCATAGAAGATAAGGACAAAAAAGAGTTCTGTAGATTTTGAAACATGAGGTCATTGATAGTCATGGTAAGAATAATTTCAATAGTTGTGGGGAAAGAAGACACATTTACTGGATGAAGACATGGCAACAGTTAGTATAGACCACTTTTCCAAGAAGCAGAGCAAAAAAGGAAGTGAAAAACAGGAATAGGTATAATTTAAAGACTTTAAAAAGATGAGCTTATTTTATATTCCAATAGGTAAGAGCCTAAAGAGAGGGAGAGACTAAACAGAGTGCAGGACACATTCAAACTTCTGTATGTAACTGGAGTAAGAATAACAGCTAATATTTCACTAAATATTTATGGGATGGACCAGGTTCTATGCTAAAGACTTTGCATGTATTAACTCATTTGATCCTCACCACTATGCTATGAGTCAGGCACCAATTTATTACTCCCATTTTACAATGAGGAAACAGACAAAATGTGATTATTAGATATATATGGGGAAGGCAAAATTCCAACAAAATTTCTGATGGAATCTCTATTCTCTCAGTCTCTTGCTTTACTCTGAACAACAAACTTCTTTATGATTACTGATTAAATGTATTCCTTCTTCTCTAGAAGGAACCCCTATTTTATTAAAACCCATTTTGGACACAGAAAGACAAGGATTAGTTAAATGTATAACTGACAAGCCAATGGGTGGAGTTTAAATGCATTCTTTAATCAGTAATATTCAGGGAGAAATTAGTTGTGTGCCCTTCACTTGTTCTCAGTTAACTTACTAATTTCTGAAAAGCTTCCTGAAAGAAAGAGCACACATTTCAGGTCAATGAAATTAATTTCATAGTAATTAAATGAGCCAAGTTTAGACTTTTTCTTAATGTTTTATAATGTACACTTACCTTATGGTTAAAATATTTTTCAAACTTTAATCTTGCTAATTCTACACAGTGGGACCAATTTCTAGGTCTTTTGCTAAGTAACTTAATAACTTGAAAACAGCCTTCTAAACTGTGTCCAGTTTGTATCTTCTAGAATGAGAGGAAAAAAGAAAACAAAGCAAATACTTGTCCAATTAATCACACAAACACACACGCACATATTCCCAGGAAATGTCAGCCAAAGTTTGAAGTGCCAGCTCATGTGTCTTATGATTTTATTATTTTCACCTCAAGCTCCCTGTCCTCGTCTTTCTACTTTCCCTCTTTCTTTTCTTTTCTGGAGGGGAAATGGGAAAAGATAGCATGTAAAATGTTAACTCTAAAGTTTCTTATCTCCCAAGTTATCCTCATGTCTTGCTAGTGGTAAGTTAGTACTATATATGTACTTACTATATGAAGTGCTATGAATAATATTTTACACTAAAAAGCTGGCCTTTTTAGTGTAGGATTACAGGAAAGTGAAAAAACAGCTTTGAAGTTGCCCTCACCATGAGACTAATAAATCTGAGACCATTCCTACTCCTGAAATTTTCACTAAAATTTACCTCAGTTTTTTCCAAAGAGCTTAACAATCTGTTTTATTATTTGTAGCTCTCTTATCATTTATCAAATTCTTATTAGGTTGAACCATATGAATTGCTGTTCTGTGAGTCAAACATGGTAAAATATTTGCAACTCCATATAGTTTGACCAAATTAAAAATGAAGGGTTATTTGTGACCTGCTAACTTCGAGATTCCCCATATACTTACTATATACAATATTAATGTATAATCTCTGTTTAAGGAGGTAAACTATTTATAGGCAACTTGAAAATAAGATTACACTGACATAAAGCGTCGGAGTTAGCAGATGCAAACTACTATATACAGAATGGATAAACGACAAGGTTCTACTGTATAAGACAAGGAACTAAACTCAAAATCCTGTGATAAACCATAATGGAAAAGAATATGAAAAAGAATGTATATACATACAACTGAATCATTTTGCTGTACAGAAGAAATTACCACAACATTGTAAATCAACTATACTTCAATTAAAAAAAAAAGTGTATTGATTTTTACCTTTAAGACTACTTCTGCAGATGGATAGGTTTGCCAAAATTTGTTAAACAACGAAGGCTTGTAGGAAAAGGAACTTTCAAACTATAAGGGAAAAGAGGAAAACACATTACAAATAAAAGTATGTTTAAAAGTTGGAAAGATCTGATGAATTGGGCAATTGGGATTGACATGTATACACTAATGTGTATAAAATTGATGACTAATAAGAACCTGCTGTATAAAAAAATAAATAAAATAAAATTCAAAAATTAAAAAAAAAAGTTGGAAATATCATCTTTCCTACTTCAAAGAAAAATTTCTTAAAAAATATCTTTATTACCTTATCTCTTGCCCATTGTATAGTGTGTTCAATAGCAGCTGGAAAGGATTTTAGGGTACAAAATGGTATTTCCTCTTCTGGGGGATCCCGCTATTTTATAAAATATGACAACAGTTAAGAGAAGCAATGATAATTTTTTATGGAATGAATTTACTTGAGTGTTTTAAGACCATTAAAAAATAAAATTCAAAAATAAAATAAATCCAACATTTTTTAATCTTCTTTCTCCTACACATTAAGAGGAAAAGTTTATTCTTTTGACACTTAACCCACGTGTTTATAGCAATGTAACAACAAACACGAATTCTATTGTCACTTATTATCTGTGCACTCCTTTGGTATCATGTAGTACTCATATAGCAGACTATCATATATAATTACCTTTTTTTTTTCTCCAAGTATCAAGGTGACATTTAACACTTTAAATATTCCGCATTTTGAAAAGTAATTCAAGAATTCCCAATATAGTGCCCACATACCGTGAGTTTCTTTCTCCAGGGAGAAAAAATATTTGTAAGCAGGAATCGTATGTTCTTGATGCTTGGTATAGTTTCTTGCAGAAATTGTGTATTAAATAAATGGCAAATGTCCATGTTGTGTCATGTGAAAAAGTACCATTGAAGAAATCCATATTCTCTTAAAGGGTACATTTGGTACATTTAGTCTTATTGGCTTACCCAATCTAAAACAACTCACTTTGTATCTTTTTACTTAGAGATTTTATTTTAGTGTGTTGATCTATAAAATACCACGGAATATTTTATAAACCAAAAAGGAAAGCCAGATGGAGTATTCAATTCTAGTTTTTCTGAGTATGAAGTTAGAGAATATATGTATAGGAGAAGGGAAAGATGTGGCAGAATGAGAGAATCAAGGGAACTTTCAGAATTTTGTAACATCCCCTACTTTGAAAATCTTCTAGTATGATCCCAGCATATCATGATTTTCTCCACCTAATTTCCTTCAAATCAAACTTATCAATTTTGTCTATTATAGTGTTTTTATTATATAAACTTCTGATTGCATGAGAGTAAAGGGTAAAACAAATTTTATTAAAATTTAAAAAATTTTCTAAACCAAACATATCCATTAAATAAAGGGATATTTATGCTTGTAAAATAATATTCTTCTTTCAATTTTACAACTTGGGTTGACCTTTTTTTTTAAATCCCCAAGCCTACATTTCTTAGACCAGTGATTTTCAAATTTGGCAGTATCTCAAAATCACTTGTGGAGGTTAAAAAAAAAGTTACACCTATATCATTTGTATAAAATATATGGTTATAAATGGCTTGGTCCCTCATATGGAGAAACTGAGTCTTCAGTAAGATTTTGGGTGGGTCACCAGTTCAAAGGTTGCTAAAAACTAATCAAGCAGCTCTGAGAAACAAACAGTAAACACAAGAATAATATTCCAGAAAGACCGGAAACAAAATTTTGATGATTAAAAAAATAAGTTCAGCTACATTTAAAAAAATGTCTATACACATATGCACAGACATCATTGGCAGATCAAAAACAGAAGGGATTAGGAATGCTAAACCAAATTTGCTGACTAATGAAGAGAAATAAACCATGAGATATAAAAATGATGAGATATAAAGAAGAGATATTTACTTTAAAAAACTGGTTCACTTACATGACTATTATAGGATTCAGTTAAATGAGGTACAATAACTTCAGTGTGTCCCTTAGTGCCCATTGTTCCAGAATCTAAGAGGGGCCGTAGATTTGCTAAGCAACGGCTATGTGAAAAGAAAATAGGTAACAAACATAAAAGTGAGCAGTAACAATGTAAGCAGAGGACAACTTACCAATTTCTACTGACCATTTCACATGTTGATCACTTCTTGGATATAACACTTTAGGAAACAGATACATGACCACCAAACAACCCATTTATTATTACCATCCCCTTCCTCCCACAAACTTTGTTGCTCACCCTAGCAATTTTTGTCTCTACCTTCCATTCCCAAAGTTTGGTAGTTTTAGAACAAGACACATTACGTTTATCTTGTTCTAAAACTCCTACACAGAATGGATAAACAACAAGGTCCTAATGTGTAGCACAGGGAACTATATTCAATAACCTGTGATAAACCATAATGGAAAAGAATACAAAAAACGAATGTCTCTATGTGTATAACTGAGTCACTGCTGTGCAGCAGAGATTGCCACAACATTGTAAATCAACTATACTTCAATAAGAAAAAAGAAAAAACAAAATAAAACCTCCTATCAAATTTTGGGCTTCAACTTTTTTTCCTCTGGGTTAACTCTTAATGTGTTACCCTTTCTTTTCTTGTTTTCTATTTCTTCTTTGGTTATTTTCTGACTATAAGTTCTACCTCACTATATCTTTTCAACATTTTCTTCATCCCAAACCTTCTTTCTCAATACTTATGATACCTATATTCAACACACTTTAATTTCTTAAAGTTTCTTTTTTGCCTTTCTCTGCTCAAGTTTACAAACTTTCCACCGTACTCTCAACTGGTGAATTTTCCTGCTAATAAATCTGCTCTAGCACCCTAACATTAGAGAGTCATACAAAGATATAAGAAAGATTATGTAAGGTGTATACATCATAGTCATTTATTCATCTACTTATTTAACAAATATTTACTGAATGACACCATGTATTGGGCACTGAGGATAGAGTGATGGGAAAATAAATAATAACTGAATAAATGATTTAGTGAGGAAACAAATATTAAATAAATGTGCATGTCAATAAAAAATAAGTGATATGAAAGAAAAATGAGTGCTGTGAAAGATTATCTTAGGAGGATCTAATTTAGAATTCAGGGGTTAAAGAAAGTCTGTTTGAATAAAGACATTCAGGCTGAAACTGAAAGGATGAGAGAAAAAACTAAAGGAAGTGAAGAGTAAGTAAGCAGATTTGAGGTCAGGAGTTTTAGAACAAGATAAACATAATTTCCTGAGGTTGAAAGAGTGCATGTACAAGTCCCTGAGGTGAAAAGTGTTAGATGCCCCCACTGTAAGAACTGAAAGAAAGAATGTGTGGCTAGAATAAGGGGAGCCAGGGAGAAATAGTAAATTTTAAGCTGGAGTGGTGGACAGGTGGCAGATACTCTATGAAAAACATTTAGGCCATTTTAAAGATTTTTAATTTTATCCTGTCTCTAATGGGAAATCATCAAAAGGCTTGGGTTCGAGGAGAACTATAATAGGAACATAAAGAATAATCAGAAAATTCAGTAACTTTTCCATAAATAGGTATGAGAAATGAAGTGACAACAAAAGAAAGACAATTTCTATGAACCTGAATTTCAAGAACATACCTGTCTACATATCTCCTGGCTTCCACATTATCTAATGCTGTAATAATTATATCCTGCTTAGTATAGAACTCATCATTGTAAATCACCTCAGTGGCTGGACATACTTTGTTCAAGTGTGCATCTATCTTTAATTGAGGATTTATTTTCAGGGTTGCATCAGCAGCAGTATAGCTTTTAGGTTTCTAGACAAATAACATATAAAAACAGAAGAAATAAATGGTAAACAGGAAAAATAGACCATGATTGAACTTAAAACATTTTTTATATGAAGAATAACATAATGAGACTAGTTTTCATTTTTAATTTGTGGAAATTACATTCATTGTGGTCATGCTGCATTTAGTAATGCACATTAGAATTAATAATTCATACATTATTAATAAAAATATAAACAACCTCTATTTTATAGCTAAGTGCTTTGTAATTCTTAAAATATTAGTTAAAAGTCTAATTAAAAGTACATTTTTCCCTAGTAATGAGGTTTGAATCGAGTAAGTGCCTAGAAAAAAAATGAGAACACATTCAGTAAAATATTAGAAATCCAAGTTCTACAGAATATGAACTCTCAGAGGTATGGTAACTTAATATCAATATTTTGGTACTAAAATCTTTAAAAAATTTTACCATTTCTGGATGGAAATATTTAAAAAATTACATATGTTTCAGTTTTATAAAAAGAGTACTCTTTCTTTTCTTTTAGAGTTAGTGATCATTTTTAAATCACTGGTGTCATTTCAGGTGCTATCATAGTTTATTTGGGAGTACTGGCTCTGACACTAAGTATCTATAGATCATTCAGCTTGAACGAATGCATCTACTGTTAGACATGTTTTTACTTCTCAGTGCTATTAGCATTCATACATACAAACTGTAAACTTTGTTAGAAGTGTAAAACAAACAGGCTTTAACAGTTCTTTTATAAGTAAAATGCACAAAGGTCAGTGAATGAATCTTATCACATAAATTTTAGTTCATGAGAGACCCTGTTACTTAGTTCTTTGTATTTGGATAGGTGAGGTTATTTGGTTAACTATGCCACTACATAATTATACAAAAGTATGCTTTAATTACTTTTCTGTTCATGACATTTCTTAGTTTACTAAGATTCTCAATGAGTTGTAGGACAACAAAGTGAAAAAAATTTCTGAAGAGCAAATTTACTTGACTAAATTGTTTCTTTTACTGACTTAAATATTTTGACCTTCATAAAAAAGAAGACTGAAAATAAGCATTATTTTATAATAAAAAGGGATGTTAAATAATCAAACAAGATCAAAAGAGCAAAAAATTCTCAAACTTTACCTGTTTTGTAATAAAGGTTAACAAAAAAGACAGTGCCAAATTTGTCATCTATAAAAACTTCAAATTAGGGAACCTGTTTTTATATCCTAAGATGTTTCTAAAATTAAATACATAGATACATCTTGATTATAAAATGAAAAAAATACTGCTCATCATTCACAACTCAGATTTTAACACCCAAAATCAATGCAAAAACTAATTTTTATATTAAAAAATTATATATTTTCTCTATTGTCATTCCCATTATTTGATAATTTGAGAGATTCTAGTAAAATAAAGAAGACACTATGCTTGTTCAAGCACCATTTTCTATTTATAAAAAGGAAACTCTCTTCTTTTTTGTATAACATAACAGATGATTCAAATTTGAAACAGTATAACAACACACCTGTATGTGATGAGGACGAAATAGGAACTGTCTATTCAAGTTGGATTTTTCTATCAAGTCAGGATCTGTTACTGTAACCTAATACCAAGGAAAAAAATGGCTGAAATTACATAAGAGATCAATTTAAACCTACTTTGCTTTTCTCTGAATGACTAAAACTCCCACAAGTTATTCTAAATTATTTTGGCTGGTGAAAGTTATAAGAATACAAATACTCCAAAACTGGTTACCAATACTACTGTTTTTACACTTATATTTAATGATAATGTTTAGCATAGGAACATGTCAAACAAAACAGCTGAAACCAATTGCAACTCCTACTCAAAACTTTTTTTTAACTATTCGTAACAAAATAAAGGCTTAACATCACTATCACATTTTAGAAACGTAATGGATTAGCCATAGAGGAGTTAGCTCTTCTTTCTATACATATTTATTCTCAATCTCAATTGATTGGGAAAGAAAGCCTGCATGTTTCAATTTGAAAGGAGCTCTTGCTAAAGCAGAGGTCTACAAACTACAGTGCAGGCAGGCTGCCTGTTTTTGTAAATAAATTTTACTCAACACTGTCACGCCACTTTATGGCTGTTTTCATACTGCAATGGCAGAGCTCAGCAGCTGTGACAGAGCCTTAAGATCCACAAGCCTAGAACAGTTACAATCTGGTTAAGAAAAAGTTTGCAGACCCCCATTCTAAAGGATGCGAGATTAAAGTAAACAGATCCAAGATAATCTAAAAAGTACTCATAATGCATTTGCCACTTAAGCTAGTATTTGTAAAAGATTTCACTAGAAGCAGTACTTCTCAGAGTGTGTTCCAGCTGTTACATGTTGATTTGTATTCACAAACACATTCACTTTCTTTTAGCTGGCATTTCCGATATATATATATGTACATATATATATATATATATATACTATATATATATAGATATGTGTGTATATATATATGTATATATATATATACTTTGTTTGTTTTGTTTTCAACTGTTCTTTGTAATTATGTGTTAGAGGGTATCTCTTTGAAATGGGGGAAAAAAAAAGCACAGAAAATGTCCTTTAAGAGAAAGCTTAATCAGCGTATACTTACTGTGATTCCTGATTAAAGAGCTTTTGCTTCTACCTCCCCCAACCCTACTTTTTATCCACTCTTTTTTTTTTTTTTTTGTTCTTCTACTGGATTGATCAAGTATTCTTGATTCTAATCCTCCCTCAACGCCCCTGTCAACCCCTCACCGAACTGATTTGGAAGTTAAATCTCTATTTTTATGTGGTGATATTCAAAATTTTAACATGTACATGTGACTTAAGATCTAAAATTAAAATCTCCATCTTCCTCCTGAACAACTGGAGGATATTTGAACTCTCCCTTCTATTTTCCATGATATCAATGAACATTTTACTTATTCTTAACCAGCCCACCCCCAAACTGGTCAATATTTTAATCAAAGGTTTTAAAAATCAATGTTTATTTAAATCTAAGAATGTTGATAAATGCCTCTACTTACCCTTGCTTCACACATTGCCTATATTAATCCATAGTTCTTTCAGTGAGAATAAGCAGTAATCTTTCATCATTTTAATAGTCAATTATCTTTTTTTTTTCTCTTAACAGATAATTTAGCTGGGTATAGAAATCTAGGTTGATAATCCCTTGCACTATGAAGATATGCTTCTCTATCTTCAGGTGTGCATTTATTGCTGATGAGAAGTCTACTAAGTAATCTCTCTTTCTATCTTTGCTTTTGATTTGTTTGGGATTAGTTTACCTTTTCAACCTGAACACACTTGTCTCTTCAACTCTGGAAACTTGTCATTATCCTTGGAATATATTACTTCTTCTCCCTTATCTTTATTCTCTGGAAATTCTACTACACTTATGTTGGACCACGCAAATGTATCCTCTTTCATTAAAAAAAAAAGAATCTTTCTATACTATGTTTTGGGTATTTATCTTCTTTTCATCAATTCTCACTTCAGCTATATTTGAATTTTAAGTTCACTGATTATACAAAAATTCTTCCTTGGCTTTTTGTGAAAATTTCAGTGCCTTTTCCCCTCATGTTTCCATTCCTCTTTCTATGTCTTCAGTCATTTTTAACTTTACAGTTTGTTTGTTCTATTATCTGTAGCACTCCTATTACCTATAGTTCTTAGAGAGCTAATTCTTCTATTTTCATTGGCTGATTCTTCCAGGTGGTACCTTTTTCTAGTAGACTGTCATTTTTCATTGTGAATTGTCTTGAATGGATGTTGATTTCTCTGCATAGTCCTATGTACTCTCAGTGTGTAAGTATCACCATGATGCGGTTTTACATTTGTTTTAATCAGAGCTCTAGAGGTTTCAACAGCCCTAAATTTGTTATATTCATTTCTCTTCTTGAAGTTTTTTTTTTTTTAAGTTTTTTTTTTAAAATTAATTTATTTAATTTATTTATTTTTGGCTGTGTTGGATCTTCGTTTCTGTGCAAGGGCTTTCTCCAGTTGCGGCAAGCAAGGGCCACTCTTCATCGCGGCGCGCGGGCCTCTCACTATCGCGGCCTATCTTGTTGCCGAGCACAGGCTCCAGACACGCAGGCTCAGTAGTTGTGGCTCACGGGCCCAGTTGCTCCGCGGCATGTGGGATCTTCCCAGACCAGGGCTCGAACCCGTGTCCCCTGCATTGGCAGGCGGATTCTCAACCACTGCACCACCAGGGAAGCCCTTGAAGTTTTTATATGATATAATTTTGGACCCCATACACCAGTATGGTGCAGCTCTGAGTTATGATTTCTCACAAATGACTTTCTTTCTAGTTAATGTATTGGACATATATTCAAGACAGAAACACTTGTGAGTCACCACAGCTTTTAGCTCAGGAATTAATTTCCCTCTTGGTTCCTGGAACCTGGGGATTTCTCTTTCCTTCCTTCTAGTTAGTCTGGCTACATATGTAAACACTTTAAAGAAGAATAATTTATATAGCAAGACTATGCATTTGCAGTAGGCTAGAAATCTGTCCACATTAACTTATCTTGTTTTGTTACCTGAAGTAAGTAGGTTTATTTACTATAGTTCTTTTCCTGACTTTTATATGCTGATATGTATTATGAATTTCCAAGGAGTAAAGTAGGTGATATCCAAACTTGTGTAACCAAGGATTTTTTTTTTTTTAAGAAATACTTTAAAAACTACCAGAACTCATAGTCATTTGTGGAACACAATTTAGGAAATGCTGAGCAGAAATAATATAACTGTAGGACATCTGCCTGTAACTGTGAGAGTAAGTTTAATAAAATGTGAACTATTAAATAAATTTTAGTCATTTAATTACTATTAGTCACCATGATAAATCTATGACATCACCACTGTAGTGTACATCTTAAAGGCAAACAGCATCAATGAAATACATTTTTATTTAACTATATGACATGGCTTTCCAGTTAACTGCCATTTATCATCTTAAGAATTTATATTGTATACCAAAGTTTACACTACTCACTCTTCTTTTGATACTCACCAATTGAAACAATATCTGAGGTACTCTGCAACTTTCTAATGTTAGCTTCACCCATCTTAAATATTTATTTAATAATAAGTAGTATCTAATAGAAATAACAGTATTAATGTGCTTTATTGTTTGAAAAGCCCTTTCACATTTGATCTTCATAATTATATTATGAGGCAGGTAGTATAGATAATAGTTTCACAATATTAAAGAAAGAAACTGAGGAGCAGAGAACTCAAGTTATTTGTCACAAGGTCACATAAATTTTGAAAAATGGTCAGGGTAGAATCAGAATCTTCCAATTTCTAGCCTAGTGGCCCTATCCTCAAAAATCAATACTTCAGATCCATGCAGTCAAATATGATTCAAAACTGGGCAGCAAAAGAAATATAAACTTTTAACTCTCAAGGATTTATATCTTACCATTCCCTTCTCTTTGCCTGTGCCAACACCTAGCAAAGCAAAATTTTTTAACATTTCACAGCCTATGGCTCCACATCCTACCTATGGAGAAGAAAAATAAAATGTATCAGATTAAATAAAATTAAAACATCTACTTACTAAAGAGCAATTTCATCTTAATTTTCTTCAAATGCTAAGTTACAATAAATACATACTTTTAAAAATAATTTGAACTTTTAAAGTAACTTAAAAATCATTTTACTTTAAAATATTTAATTGTTCATGATATCATTATAAGTGTCTCAATTTAAAAAATGTATAAATCATAGAAGGAAAAGCATAATATTTATAATTCCTTTACAAAGAAGACATTTTAATATTCCACACAAAAGCCAAAGTTTGAACTAATTTTTTACATAAGATGGAAACAAACAGCACGAAACAGTGCATTATAATTAAAAAGATTACTTGTTTATAGACAATTTTCTAAACTCATTTGATGAATATAACTATTCTAAGACTTTTAAGTAAAAATTAATAATAAATTCTACATGCACGTAAAAGCTCAGGAATACTGATTTTCAAAGTATTATTTAAAAAATGAATAATAAAAATCAGTAGTACTTTTAGGACTGATTACAATAATTAAAAAAAATAAGTGGCAGGAGAAGTCATCTTATGCTATTGGGGAGAGCTTCCCTGCCAATGCACTAAGACATTTAAGAAAGACAGATCCACCTACATATTCCTACATTTGGTAAGAAAAAACAAAAAAAAACCCAAAACCCACAATTTTTAATGTATTTCTAGAAAATCATTTAATGTTCAAAACTATTATACTCGTATTTTAACTTTACATGTAGTAATTCTCTAGACGATGTGTTGGCAAACGTCTTCTATAAAGGGTCAGACAGTGAATGTTTTCAGCTTTGTAAGCGATATGGTCTTTTTCACAACTACTCAGCTCCACTATTATAGTATGAAAGAAGCCATAGACAATATTTGAATAAATGGGCTTGGCCGTGTTCTTGTGAAACTTTATTTATAAAAACAGGCAGCAGGATGGATTTGGTCTGCAGGTACAGTTTACAAATTCCTGTTTTAAACGCTTCCTGAATGTCTACTATGTTAGAAACTGTACTCAAATTTCCTTTAATAAATTAATTTGATATACAATAGCAGTTTGACTGTACTATTTATTCTCATTATTATTCCTACTTACTAAAAAGATATTCAAATTTTGTAGCTTCCGACACAAAGTGTCTCCAATGCAGGCTCGTAAGGCATCATATCTATCTCCTCTGTAGAAAACAATACAAACCAAGAAAATAGAATGGCATAAAAAAACATTATTAAGATTAGTTTCATTGCTGCTATACCAATATAATGAGTTTCTTCCAAACTAACAGATAAATTATCTTATTTGAAAGAGAAGAAACTTCATAAAGAAACCAGCTGATTCTTTTTTCCATTTGACTTAATATTCTAAGTCCAAATGACTTAAGTGAAGGTCACGTTAGTTTATCTGGAAAAAAATTTTTAAGGCAGGGATTTTTAATAAAGGTTTGTAGAGAAGACTATGGTTGGGCTTTGAAGTTGTTAACCCACTTAAATTGAAGGCAGAACTTTGGGTTATGTGTATTTTTGGGAGAATGAATTCATAAGCTTTTATCAGATTCTCAAAGAGATATGTGACCCAAAAGGTAAAGAATGACTGATATAAATAAAAGCTGCAGGTAGTAATTGTTTTCATCTAAAATCAGAATGGTGTTCTGAAACCTAACCATTCTCATGATATAAATTTAACACTTTATATTCATTATTTATAAAGTGGTAAAGAGATACTGCATTATTATGACACAATCTCTAAGTAGAGAAGAAATGACTGCAGAAGTGAGCTAGGAGAAAAGACATCTAAAACAAATGCATGTTTGCACAAAAACTCTTTTAATCTAGTTGCTTCTTATAAACATACAACTAAGAAAAAAGCAACAAAAAGGTCAGTATTACCGTGGGAGAAATTCTTCACGTTCAAGTTTGCCTAGGGATTCGACAATATCTGCTGCTTCAATATATAACTTAAAGTAGAAGATAAAAACATAACTTACTATGTAGAAAACTAAATTGCTAGAAAAAGTAATTATCTTCTGTAGTTATTTAATGATCATTAAAGAAAACAATGATAAACATGCTGCTTCAGAGTAAAATAATGGATTAAAAAATATAATTGTTTCTTATGCAGTAAACATTCCTTACATTATTTCACTGAAACAATGGTTAAATCTGGAGGAACTGTAAAAAGATATAATTTGATTCATGTCATTTAGCCATCTTACAGATGATATATTCTAATATTAACAAACAAAAGGAAATTTCACCTCCAAATCTATTTTTTTTTATAACTACATAAAAACTTCTGGAAGCTTCATTCAATTTCAGCTACATTTGAATAATTTGTTTACTTTTGATAGGAAAGTACCTAGTCCATATTTAGTTTCCAACTTGGAAACTGTTGTAATTATTACATACACTACAGAGGAAATGGTCTAGGAAGCCACAATTTCAGCATTTAAAATAATATCAAACAGAATTAGTCCAGGTTAATGAAAAAAACCCCTGAGTCTCATTCTCATTTTCATTTTAAGTAACTTATATGGCTAAAAAACGTAAACATGACCATGAACATGAATAAATGGTTATTTATTTAATTATAACATAGAATCTATATTAATAACATAATTTATATTCCCCATGCTGCTAATAGTTATATCTAAACCAGACTTTTACAATTGAACTTGTACACTGTGTTAAAATAAACCAAATAATCCAGCAGCAAAATAACATTAATTAATAGCATAATTAAATTATAATATATTAATATACATAATATATATTATATAATTATTATAATATATATAATTATCATATATTATATATATATAATATATAATATATTATAATATAATAATTATAAACTATAATAAATTTACAAATTTTAATTATTAAAGCTAAATTTAAACTTTTTAAAACATAAAAAACAAGATTAATGTTATATTCAAATGTTTAAAATTAAAAAAAAAATAAAGGGCCTGAACAGTATCCTTTGATACACTTTGCCAATTATTCCTTCTGGTAATAGAAACCAGGGTTTTTCCATCTTGTGATGTTTTTACCCTATATAGTTCTCAAACTTTTACCATTCCTATGCTTTCTACCTTTAGAAGTTTATACCTAGAAACTAGGGAATCTGAAGATTCACGATACCAAAAGACTCCATGGAACAGTTCAAGAGTCCTGAAAGCATATGACTGCTAAACTAACAGTAGTGGAAACTAAATATAAGGATAAGAAAATTCATTCCTTCACTCTCACAAATGAGGGAAATACATCCTAGAATGCAACTTTGGGTTACATGCCAATAGCCTTAACAAATGATCTTGTCAGTTTCCACTACAGAATTAAGTTTTGGTGGCACATCACATCTGACTCATGCATCAAAAAATATTTTAAGGTTGCTTTTATATTAATTAATACTATGTTATAATTCATAACAGACATTCATTATATGGGTGAATAATTCAACCTTAAGTACAAAAAAATATTAAAATAGAGAACTAACCCACTGGCACAAAGGAGAAAACTTTCCTGTCACAGCTTTCAATACTTCTTGGCTGGCAACACCTCCTACTGCTGCAGCAAGTGGGGGTAAAAAGCCTTGGGCAGTCCAAGAGAGCCAACGCACAATGTCATAATTTACTTCAGGCTGAAACACAAGCCACGAAAGACAATAATCTTAACAGTATTCACATGGTATACTCAAAATTTCAATAAATAATTATACCTTAACTTCTAAAAGAGCTACTCAATTTCCCTAATAGTTTTTAAGTCCTAAAAAAAAGTCCCAATCTCATAATAAAAGATCCAATTCCATGTCAGTTACCTTAAGCAGTATATTTCATTACCAGTACCTGCCCAATTTTGCTTTTTGACTCTTTACATTACACTAGGGAACAATTTAGAATTAACTGGATTATCTACCGTGATGTTGGACAAACAACCAGAATTTTAAAAAACATGTTTTAATGAAAACTATGGAAAAAACCTTGCACCTACATAAAAAAAAAAAAAAAGACCCATAAAAGATGATGAGCTATCATTTGTGCTTGAAGTGGCAAATAAAAAGTAAAACTGTAAAAAATGAGGCAATACATTGTAAGAAAAGGCAGTTTAGGAAAACAATTAAGAGAGTAATGGCACTTTTGCATACAAATCTAATCTAAGAGCCAGTCATCACAAAGTTCTCATTATCACACTTAAACTGAAATGATGTTTCTCAAAATAAAATTTATTAGTTTCTCAAAATAAAATTTATTAGTATTTTTAAGGAAAAAACTGGATTTTGGAGCTATTATTTTAGCACAATTTCTTATTTGTCACAAAGATCTCTTCATGAGCTCTGGCTTCTCTTTCTCTTCCTGTTCTTTCAACATCAGTAACTAGAATCTTAACCTAGGATTCAAGTAGGGCTCAATTAATCTCTTGAAATTCTATGTAAAATAACAGTACTTGTACATTTAGGGGAAGAAGGAAGGCTTTTATTACATTATCAAAGATATCTATGATACAAAAAGAGGTTACTATCTACTCACCACTCCACCCACTCCATTTCAATTTTCTATATCTCACTATTTTACAACTATTTAGCACTAAACTCAACTCAGATTACAATTTCATTTAAGATGTGGCATTTCTGAATGCAGAGATATTGGTGGTACTAATAATATTAAAAACAATGACAAGAATGCTAACAGAATCAGGTAATTTGATTGAGCATCTATTTTGAGTTGTATATTAAGTCCACATGTAATCTTCAAAATAATCCTAGGAAATATAATTTCTATCATACAAATTAGAAAACTGAGTCTTTGAAAGATTAAGTAATTTACTCAAGATTTTACTGCTAGTAAGTGGTGAAACCAGGATCTGAACCCAAAAAGTCCAACTCTCCAGCTCTATTCTTACCATTAGGTTACACTATCTTTCAAGATTTTATAGTTTTTAATAAACAAACATCCAAATCTGGGGAGTTTTTCATCACCCTAGGATAATGACTAAGGCCTATATCTGAATTTCTCCACACGGTCTCCAAAAGATGATACATATCCACAGGAAGAGAAATAAACCAGTGGCAGGGCTTCAGCATTACTAAGAAACAGAAAATATGAACTTCACATTGCCTGTAAATAGAAAAACAAACACCAAACCCCAAATGAACTATTTCTGGACTTCATACTGCTGCAAGCCTGAACAGAGAGCAGGAAGCGTGTAACCACAGAAAAGAGGATGAAAGGCCTAATGTGACAAAGCACAGTCAAAATCATCCTGAGAAAACAGAAGGCCCATACTAAGTGCAAAAAATACTGAACATGTATGAAGTCTGGCAGATCTCAGCAGTGGCTATGGTGAAAGAACTTCCCTGGGGAGAATGATGTAAATAGAAAGGGGGAGATATCCCTTGACAGAGAAGGCTAAAAAAGGAAGTAAGAGAGGAAGTTAAGTAGGATTTGGCAGAAATCAAAGAGATGCACAAGATATATCAACACGTATCCACCAAAAAATTATTTTTAATTAAAAAAAAAATCACCTATTAAAGAAACTCCTTTTCAGGAAGAGAAGAGGAAGAGGGGCTCTAGAAACAGAAATCTGAAAAAGCACCCAAAACCCTTACCTGTCCAAAAGCATATACAGAAAAATCAGTTTACCAAACAAAGCAGATGTAAAAAGGAGACAGAAAATTAGAATCAAACATTTTAGTACTGAAAATTTCTCCCCCAAACTAATTACAAGGCAGAGTAAATTTGACTGAGTGAATTATATATCAACAAACACTTGGAGATGTGGAAAACAAACACAAAAAACCCCACCTTGAATCAGAAATTTAATAACTAAGAACCAAAATGATCCATTCCACCTCCCCCAAAGGGGAAAAATAAATAAATAAAAGAAAATATGAATCTATGAATCAAAATGGGCTCATGGTATACCTGGAAAAATTGACTGAATGATCAATCTTGAGTTATAACCTGGTTAAACTATTAGATTTAACAGATGAAAAAATACACAGAAGAAAAAAATATACAGGGCCCCAAGGCAAAAAGACCAGATTATTTATAAAAAGTAAGAAAAGTAAGCTGACATCGTATTTCTCAACTATTAGATACAAAGCAAGATATCAAGGAAGAAATTTAACAGCCTTGAATTTTACTTTCAGCCAGGCTCCTTTCAAGCATAAAGGTTACAGAAAAAATTTGAAATGTGTAAGAACTCAGGGAATACGGTTAATTCTAAGCTCCTTCTGAGAAATGCACCAGAGACTAAACCTGATTTCAAGTCTTACTATAAAGCTACAGTAATCAAAATAGGATGGTATTATCAAAAGGATAGAAACAACCAATGGAAGATAACATTGAGTTCAGAAAGAGCCCTACACATATGTGGTCAATAAATTTCTGACAAAGGTGCCAAAAAAACTGAATAAAGAAAAAACTGTCTTTTCAATAAATGGGCTAGAATTACTGGATATTCATACACAAAAAAATTAACCTTGATCTATGCCTGGCAAGATAGAAAAAAACAAATTAATAAAAGTACAAAACTGTACACAATGAGTTCAAAATGTATAGTCATGTACACGATCTATACTTTGTATGGTATAGAAAAATAAACTCACAAAACAATAAACCTACTAGAAGAAAATACAGGGGGTCCGGAGGAGTGGGGTTCTGAGCAGTGTTTTCCAGAACTTGAGGTACAGCAAAATGGTGGTAGAAGCTTGTTTAAAAATTCAGACTTAGGGCTCATCTTTGCGACCTCTATTCACGAAATCTCGGATGAAGCGCAGAAATAAGCGACCCGGCATGGAATCTGAGGAGCTGAATAAAATGGTGGCCTGAGCAGAGACTCTTAAGAATATCTTGGCGGCGAGAGAAGATGGCGGAAGAGTAAGACGCGGAGATCACCTTCCTTCCCACAGATACAGTAGAAATACATCTACACGTGGAACTGCTCCTACAGAACACCCACTGAACGCTGGCAGAAAACGTCCGACCTCCAAAAAGGCAAGAAACTCCCCCCGTACTTGGGTAGGGCAAAAGAAAAAAGAAATAACAGAGACAAAAGAATAGGGACGGCACCTGCACCAGTGGGAGGGAGCTGTGAAGGAGGAAAGATTTCCACGCACTAGGAAGCCCCTTCGCGGGCAGAGACTGCGGGTGGCAGAGGGGGGAAGCTTCGGAGCCACGGAGGAGAGCGCAGCCACAGGGGTGCGGAGGGCAAAGCGGAGAGGCTCCCGCACGGAGGAACGGTGCCGACCAGCACTCACCAGCCCGAGAGGCTTGTCTGCTCCCCCGCCGGGGCGGGCGGGGGCTGGGAGCTGAGGCTCGGGATTCGGTCGGATCGCAGGGAGAGGACTGGGATTGGCGGCGTGAACACAGCCTGAAGGGGTTAGCACACCACAGCTAGCCGGGAGGGAGTCTGAGAAAAAGTCTGCAGCTGCCGAAGAGGCAAGAGACTTTTTCTTCCCTCTTTGTTTCCTGGTGCGCGAGGAGAGGGGATTCAGAGCGCCGCCTAAACGAACTTCAGATACGGGCGCGAGCCGCAGCTAACAGCGCGGATCCCACAGCAACAGGGGCGCAGAGGAAAAAGCGGAGAGACTCCCGCACAGAGGCTCAGCGCCGAGCAGCGCTCACCAGCCCGAGAGGCTTGTCTGCTCACCCGCCGGGGCAGGCGGGGCTGGGAGCTGAGGCTCGGCTTCGGTCGGATCGCAGGGAGAGGACTGGGGCTGGCGGCGTGAACACAGCCTGAAGGGGTTAGCGCACCACAGCTGGCTGGGAGGGAGACCGGGAAAAGGTCTGCAGCTGCCAAAGAGGCAAGAGACTTTTTCTTGCCTCTTTGTTTCGCTGCGCGCAAGGAGAGGGGATTCAGAGCGCCGCCTAAACGAACTCCAGAGAAGGGTGCAAGCCGCGGCGATCAGCGCGGACCCCAGAGACGGGCGTGAGACGCTGGGGCTGCTGCTGCCGCCTCCAAAAAGCCTGTGTGTGAGCACAGGTCACTCTCCACACCACCCCTCCGGGGAGCCGGTGCAGCCCGCCACTGCCAGGGTCCCGTGATCCCCGGACAAATTCCCCGGGAGAACGCACTGCGTGCCTCAGGCTGGTGCAACGTCACGCCGGCCTCTGCTGCCGCAGGCTCGCCCCGCCTCCTCCGTACCCCTCCCTCCCCGCGGCCTGAGTGAGCCAGCGCCCCCGAAGCAGCTGCTCCTTTAACCCCGTTCTGTCTGGGTGGGGAATAGACGCCCTCAGGCGACCTACACGCAGAGGCGGGTCCAAATCCAAAGCTGAACCCCAGGAGCTGTGTGAACAGGGAAGAGAAGGGGAAATCTCTCCCAGCAGCCTCAGAAGCAGCGGATTAAAACTCCACAAACAACTTGATGTGCCTGCATCTGTTGAATACCTGAATAGACAACGAATCATCCCAAATTCAGGAGGTGGACTTTGGGAGCAGGATATATTAATTTTTCCCCTGTTCCTTTTTTTTTGTGAGTGTATATGTATATGCTTCTGGGTGAGATTTTGTCTGTATAGCTTTGCTTTACAATAGCTTTATTTTACTTCACTATATTATAGCCTCTTTCTTTCTTTCTATTTTTTCTCCCTTTTACTCTGAGCCGTGTGGACGAAAGGCTCTTGGTGCTCCAGCCAGGCATCAGGGCTGTGCCTCTGAGGTGGGAGAGCCAACTTCAGGACACTGGTCAAGAGACCTCCCAGCTCCACGTAATACCAAACGGTAAAAACCTCTCAGAGATCTCCATCTCAACATCAAGACCCAGCATCACTCAATGACCAGAAAGCTACAGTGCTGAACACCCTATGCCAAACAACTAGCAAGACAGGAACACAGCCCCATCCATTAGCAGAGAGGCTGCCTAAAATCATAATAAGGCCACAGACACCCCAAGATACACCACCAGACGTGGATGTGCCCACCAGAAAGACAAGATCCAGCCTCATCCACCAGAGCTCAGGCACTAGTTCCCTACACCAGGAAGCCTACACAACCCACTGAACCAACCTTAGCCACTGGGGACAGATACCAAAAACAACGGGAACTACAAACCTGCAGTCTGTGAAAAGGAGACCCCAAACACAGTAAGATAAGCAAAATGAGACGACAGAAAAACACACAGCAGATGAAGGAGCAGGGTCAAAACACGCCAGATTTAACAAATGAAGAGGAAATAGGTAGTCTACCTGAAAAAGAATTCAGAATAATGATAGTAAGGATGATCCAAAATCTTGGAAATAGAATAGACAAAATGCAAGAAACATTTAACAAGGACGTAGAAGAACTAAAGAGGAACCAAGCAATGATGAAAAACACAATAAATGAAATTAAAAATACTCTAGATGGGATCAATAGCAGAATAACTGAGGCAGAAGAAAGGATAAGTGACCTGGAAGATAAAATGGTGGAAATAACTACTACAGAGCAGGATAAAGAAAAAAGAATGAAAAGAACTGAGGACAGTCTCAGAGACCTCTGGGACAACATTAAACGCACCAACATTCGAATTATAGGGGTCCCAGAAGAAGAAGAGAAAAAGAAAGGGACTGAGAAAATATTTGAAGAGATTATAGTTGAAAACTTCCCTAATATGGGAAAGGAAATAGTTAATCAAGTCCTGGAAGCACAGAGAGTCCCATACAGGATAAACCCAAGGAGAAACACGCCAAGACACATATTAATCAAACTGTCAAAAATTAAATATAAGGAAAACATATTAAAGGCAGCAAGGGAAAAAAAACAAATAACACACAAGGGAATCCCCATAAGGTTAACATCTGATCTTTCAGCAAAAACTCTGCAAGCCAGAAGGGAGTGGCAGGATATACTTAAAGTGATGAAGGAGAAAAACCTACAATCAAGATTACTCTACCCAGCAAGGATCTCATTCAGATTCGATGGAGAAATTAAAACCTTTACAGACAAGCAAAAGCTGAGAGAGTTCAGCACCACCAAACCAGCTTTACAACAAATGCTAAAGGAACTTCTCTAGGCAAGAAACACAAGAGAAGGAAAACACCTACAATAACAAACCCAAAACATCTAAGAAAATGGGAATAGGAACATACATATCGATAATTACCTTGAATGTAAATGGATTAAATGCTCCCACCAAAAGACACAGGCTGGCTGAATGGATACAAAAACAAGACCCATATATATGCTGTCTACAAGAGACCCACTTCAGACCTAGAGACACATACAGACTGAAAGTGAGGGGATGGAAAAAGATATTCCATGCAAATGGAAATCAAAAGAAAGCTGGAGTAGCAATTCTCATATCAGACAAAATAGACTTTAAAATAAAGACTATTACAAGAGACAAAGAAGGACACTATATAATGATCAAGGGATCGATCCAAAAGGAAGCTATAACAATTGTAAATATTTATGCACCCAACATAGGAGCACCTCAATACATAAGGCAAATACCAACAGCCATAAAAGGGGAAATCGACAGCAACACAATCATAGTAGGGGACTTTAACACCCCACTTTCACCAATGGACAGATCATCCAAAATGAAAATAAATAAGGAAACACAAGCTTTAAATGATACATTAAACAAGATGGACTTAATTGACATTTATAGGACATTCTACCCAAAAACAACAGAATACACATTTTTCTCAAGTGCTCATGGAACATTCTCCAGGATAGATCATATCTTGGGTCATAAATCAAGCCTTGGTAAATTTAAGAAAATTGAAATCGTATCAAGTATCTTTTCCGACCACAACGCTATGAGACTAGATATCAATTACAGGAAAAGATCTGTAAAAAATACAAACACATGGAGGCTGCACAATACACTACTTAATAACGAAGTGATTACTGAAGAAATCAAAGGGGAAATCAAAAAATACCTAGAAACAAATGACAATGGAGATACGACGACCCAAAACCTATGGGACGCAGCAAAAGCAGTGCTAAGAGGGAAGTTTATAGCAATACAAGCCTACCTCAAGAAACAGGAAACATCTCGAATAAACAACCTAACCTAGCACCTGAAGCAATTAGAGAAAGAAGAACAAAAAAACCCCAAAGCCAGCAGAAGGAAAGAAATTATAAAGATCAGGTCAGAAATAAATGAAAAAGAAATGAAGGAAACAATAGCAAAAATCAATGAAACTAAAAGCTGGTTCTTTGAGAAGATAAACAAAATTGATAAACCATTAGCCAGACTCATCAAGAGAAAAAGGGAGAAGACTCAGATCAATAGAATTAGAAATGAAAAAGGAGAAGTAACCACTGACACTGCAGAAATACAAAAGATCATGAGAGATTACTACAAGCAACTCTATGCCAATAAAATGGACAACCTGGAAGAAATGGACAGATTCTTAGAAATGCACAAACTGCCGAGACTGAACCAGGAAGAAATAGAAAATATGAACAGACCAATCACAAGCACTGAAATTGAAACTGTGATTAAAAACCTTCCAACAAACAAAAGCCCAGGACCAGATGGCTTCACAGGTGAATTCTATCAAACATTTAGAGACGAGCTAACACCTATCCTTCTCAAACTGTTCCAAAATATTGCAGAGGGAGGAACACTCCCAAACTCATTCTACGAGGCCACCATCACCCTGATACCAAAACCAGACGAAGATGTCACAAAGAAAGAAAACTACAGGCCAATATCACTGATGAACATAGATGCAAAAATCCTCAACAAAATACTAGCAAACAGAATCCAACAGCACATTAAAAGGATTATACACCACGATCAAGTGGGGTTTATTCCAGGAATGCAAGGATTCTTCAATATACGCAAATCAATCAATGTGATACACCATATTAACAAATTTAAGGAGAAAAACCATATGATCATCTCAATAGATGCAGAGAAAGCTTTCGACAAAATTCAACACCCATTTATGATAAAAGCCCTGCAGAAAGTAGGCATAGAGGGAACTTTCCTCAACATAATAAAGGCCATATATGACAAACTCACAGCCAACATTGTCCTCAATGGTGAAAAACTGAAACCATTTCCACTAAGATCAGGAACAAGACAAGGTTGCCCACTCTCACCACTATTATTCAATATAGTTTTGGAAGTGTTAGCCACAGCAATCAGAGAAGACAAAGAAATAAAAGGAATCCAAATCGGAAAAGAAGAAGTAAAGCTGTCACTATTTGCAGATGGCATGATACTATACATAGAGAATCCTAAAGATGCTACCAGAAAACTCCTAGAGCTAATCATCAATGAATTTGGTAAAGTAGCAGGATACAAAATAAATGCACAGAAATCTCTTGCATTTCTATACACTAATGACGAAAAATCTGAAAGTGAAATTAAGAAAACACTCCCGTTTACCATTGCAACAAAAAGAATAAAATATCTAGGAATAAACCTACCTAAGGAGACAAAAGACCTGTATGCAGAAAATTATAAGACACTGATGAAAGAAATTAAAGATGATACAAATAGATGGAGAGATATACCATGTTCCTGGATTGGAAGAATCAACATTGTGAAAATGACTCTACTACCCAAAGCAATCTACAGATTCAATGCAATCCCTATCAAACTACCACTGGCATTTTTCACAGAACTAGAACAAAAAATTTCACAATTTGTATGGAAACACAAAAGACCCCGAATAGCCAAAGCAATCTTGAGAACGAAAAATGGAGCTGGGGGAATCAGGCTCCCTGACTTCAGACTATATTACAAAGCTTCAGTAATCAAGACAGTTTGGTACTGGCACAAAAACAGAAATATAGATCAATGGAACAGGATAGAAAGCCCAGAGATAAACCCACACACATATGGTCACCTTATCTTTGATAAAGGAGGCAAGCATATACAGTGGAGAAAAGACAGCCTCTTCAATAAGTGGTGCTGGGAAAATTGGACAGATACATGTAAAAGTATGAAATTAGAACACTCCCTGACACCATGCACAAAAATAAACTCAAAATGGATTAAGGACCTAAGTGTAAGGGCAGACACTATCAAACTCTTAGAGGAAAACATAGGCAGAACACTCTATGACATACATCACAGCAAGATTCTTTTTGACCCAGCTCCCAGAGAAATGGAAATAAGAACACAAATAAACAAATGGGACCTAATGAAACTTAAAAGCTTTTGCACAGCAAAGGAAACCATAAACAAGACCAAAAGACAACCCTCAGAATGGGAGAAAAGATTTGCAAATGAAGCAACTGACAAAGGATTAATCTCCAAGATTTACAAGCAGCTCATGCAGCTCAATAACAAGAAAACGAACAACCCAATCCAAAAATGGGCAGAAGACCTAAATAGACATTTCTCCAAAGAAGATATACAGATGGCCTACAGACACATGAAAGAATGCTCAACATCGTTAATCATTAGAGAAATGCAAATCAAAACTACAATGAGATATCATCTCACACCGGTCAGAATGGCCATCATCAAAAAATCTAGAAACATTAAATGCTGGAGAGGGTGTGGAGGAAAGGGAACACTCTTGCACTGTTGGTGGGAATGTAAATTGATACAGCCACTATGGAGAACAGTATGGAGGTTCCTGAAAAAACTACAAATAGAACTACCATACGACCCAGCAATCCCAATACTGGGCATATACCCTGAGAAAACCATAGGTCAAAAAGAGTCATGTACCAAAATGTTCATTGCAGCTCTATTTACAATAGCCAGGACATGGAAGCAACCTAAATGTCCATCGACAGATGAATGGATAAAGAAGATGTGGCACATATATACAATGGAATATTACTCAGCCATAAAAAGAAATGAAATGGAGGTATTTGTAATGAGGTGGATGGAGTTAGAGTCTGTCATACAGAGTGAAGTAAGTCAGAAAGAGAAAAACAAATACAGTATGCTAACACATATATACGGAATCTAAGGAAAAAAAAAAAAAAGGCCATGAAGAACCTAGTGGCAAGACGGGAATAAAGACACAGACCTACTAGAGAATGGACTTGAGGATATGGGGAGGGGGTGGGGTGAGATGTGACAGGGTAAGAGAGTGTCATGGACATATATACACTACCAAATGTAAAATAGATAAGTAGTGGGAAGCAGCCGCATAGCACAGGGAGATCAGCTCGGTGCTTTGTGACCACCTAGAGGGGTGGGATGGGGAGGGTAGGAGGGAGGGAGATGCAAGAGGGAAGAGAAATGGGAACATATTGTATATGTATAACTGATTCACTTTGTTATAAAGCAGAAGCTAACACACTATTGTAAGGCAATTATACTTCAATAAAGATGTTTAAAAAAAAAAAAAAAAAGAAAATACAAGGGAAAAGCTTTGTGATTTTGAGTTAAAAGAGGGCACAAACCATAAAAAAGAAAAACTGATAAACTGAACTTTATCAAAATTAAACACCTGTGCTCCTCAAAAGACACTGTATTGATAGTAAAACGAAAAGACAACCTACAGACTGGAAGAAAATATCTGTAAAATGTGTGTCTGATAAAGGACTAATTTCCAGATTATATAAAGAATGCTCTCAATTAATAAGAAAACAACCTAATTAAAAAACAGGCAAAGATTTGAAAAACTGAAGTAGAATAATGTCAAGTAACTTGCTTACTGTCACAGAGTCAATAAGTAGCAAAACTGGAATTTTCAGGATAAGGGAACAGTAATACATAGAAGATTTATATGTTACATAATTTTTGATGGCCATAACTTTGAACATTCACCTGCTCTTCCAAGGTTTCACTTATAGATGTTGCTAGTTTCAGTAGCTCTTCTGAATCTTGCTGGCATCTAGGATTCAAAATAAAACACCCCAATTTCAATGTTCTCAACTGAAATTTGAGAAATATGTTGAAAAACTGTGGATTACAAAGTGCTTACTGACTTTAAGGTAACTGGATAACTAGATACATTACTTCAAAATTACTTCAAAATCATGCTCACCTAAGAACAGTATATAAATAATGTTTAGTTTTAAATATACATGGCAAAAACTTTTTGCAACAATACTAGGAGGTAAAAAATTCTATAGCGGATTCATAATGTAATAATTCTCAGATTTTTTATTTTAAAAAGTTATAGCTTTTGAAGACTTCAAAATGGGAAAATTCTTATTTAGTATAACTCCATTTTTATAAATTGATCTCTCCACTCCTACCAGAAAAAAGACCAGGTCAGAAGTGTTTATACAGTTTGGTGTATGTAGTGGTATTACAGTAAAAAAAAAAAAAGTTATTTCAAACAAAGAACATTACCCAATATTTGGCTTGCGACTATAGTTCTCCTGAAACTGGTCCAAGGCAAGCATGGCTGAGTGAATCTCTAAAGATGCCTATTTAGAACATTAAAAATTGGTCAATATTTATTGAGTGTGTAATATGTGTCAGGCACTGTGCTAATGCTTTTAAGACATTATTTAATTTAATCATTATAATAAATGTATTAGCTTATTACTATTATTATCTTTATATAATAGATAAGGAAGCTGAGACTTGACTTCAAGGTCATAAAGCTATATCTAAACAAAGATCTAAGTTTTAATCCCAGGCTCTATGACTAGTTTTTATTAGGTTATCCATATGAAACAAAGTATTACCAACTGAACAAAGGAAACAAAATGTCTGTACAAGAGCACCGAATTCCTTTTCTTTATCAACATTTACAAATTTGGAAACTGTTAATATTGAATATAATTCTTTACTTATCACAAATATATCCATTGCTACAAAACTGATCCAGTGATTTAAAAAAAACAGAATAAATGCTTCCAAGGTTTTTACGGAAGAACTATGTATTATATAAAACTCTACATGGTTCAGAAAATCTTTTAACGTGATCACCTTTGCATAAATTAATGAAACCACCTTTACACTGTCAAAGCTGGTATATCATTACAAAAGTAAACCTTTTTCCTATTATTCTAACATTTCCATTATATAAATTCCTATTTTTAATCCTTGGGCATCAGCTCTAGGTACATGAATACAACTTTTATTTTTAAAAAATCCGACAGTCTGACAGAAATCTTCATAATCTCTTACCAATCCCCACCCACCTTTCTCAAACCTGCAAAGCATTTATTTACCTCAGGTTTGCTAAAATCCGCAATAAGGCACTTTGGATGTTTTATCTGCTTCTCTAATGGTTCCTAACAGAAAAAAACAAACAAAACAAACAACAGAAAACAATCCACTATTACTTCGGAGCAAGCACATGATTACTTGACAAACTATACAGAGCACTAAAAGCAATGGCTCCCTCCCAAAGGTCTGAAATAAATAAGGTTGGACTAATATGTTTTAACTGAAATATAAAATAGCTACCATTCACTGGTTACCCCTTTTCATATTATCACACTTTATTTTTTTAATGTTACATGCAACTAGATAACCTGTTCCAAATAGTAAATTTGGGAAGAATTGGTACAAACATTTGTATACTCGAAAAAATCTATAATCTTAGTCAAAGAGCTACCATATTTTTTTGATACCAAGTTATCAGGACTTGTTATGCCTGACATAACTTGAATAAATACCCAGTTAAAATTTTCTGTATGGAGCAAAGAACACACCAAGGCCAAAAAACCCAACCAACCAACCAACACTCCACCACCACCTCTGCCCCCCTCAAAAAACAAACCCAATCTGAAATTTACTTGAGGCATAATTAAAAACTGGGGACAATGGCAAGAGGAAGTAATGCACAAATCTTCCTACAGCAGATATGACTAGCTGTAGCATTTTAATCTGTTTAGCTCTAACTTCGGCTTGAACAAAACCTTGTAGAGAACTTTAGTTAATAATTGTTCTGGAAAAGAAAAGGCAGTCAAGTTAAAACCTTGAGAACTTGCAAGAAAAAACAGAGATGTGTTAGACAGCTTATACTGAGAAGTGGCCTAAGGATTTAAGCAGCAAGAGGCTCCTTGGTTCCTTGATACAAGTAGCCTCTACATTCTCTCTATACAGATACTTACCTTTCCTTTCAATGCCAGTTTATGGGAATTATTTAACATTTCCAACATATTACACTATTTCTTGAAATCCAAAAAATTAAAAATTTAGAAACCTGGATTAACAAATATGATAAATAAAAGAAATATTCCTTTTACTTCAAAAATGTAAATAACTAAATAATAAAACAGAACATATACTGAATCAATGCTTATTAAATCTTTCAAATATATATTAGTTACATCTTTTGTCTTAGGAAGTAATTATAAGAAGTATAATCAACTCTTTGATGATTCACAAAGGAGTAGTTCCTTTGAGGTAACTTATATACCTTAACTATATGGATGGGTATTGTAGCTGTAAATTTTTTTGCTGCTATCAGTTTATTTCCATAGATTGATTCCATTTTCCTGAAAGTGGGTACAAATTAAAAAACAAAATCTGTTCAGCCTTTGAATTACTTTTATTGCTTTTTTCTCCCTGCCATTCTTCTGTAAAGAAACATATTTTTAATCAGAAAAAAAAAAATACTTACAAAGCAGAATGTTTTAGGAGTCTTAACTTGAACAGCTATCCCTCCATGTAAATAAGGTTCCAGTTCTCTAGTATCACCAATGCTAAAAGAAAATGGTGATACCACTAAAAGGAGGAAAAAAGAAAACCATTATATACTGATATAAGTATTTAAATTTGAAGGTTTATCATCATAAAGATGTTAATTTTTCACAGTTTACAAAATTAAGAAGATCTCAGTATAAATCATTTTATTTGGTGGTGGGTGGAAGTGTGGGAAGCTAGACAGATTATTTTTCCCATACAAATGTAAGGACTTAAGCAAAAATGGCCACGAAAACTTGGAAGGAAAAAAAGGGAATGAGAGGTGCTTATTATTAGATATTAAAATACTTTATAAAGACTCAATAATTAATATACTGATACTTTTTATATATATAGTTCATAATAATTAAAATAGTATGATACTGGCTCATGAATAGACAGGCAGACAAACAGAATAGATTATTCAGTAACAGACCCACAAGGGACACAATTAAGGTGGTACCTCAAACCAGCGAAGAAAAGATACTCAATAAATCTTTTGGAAAAAAAGCCATCTGGGAAGTATTCCAAATGGATAAAAGTTTTAAGTATCAAAAAAGATGACAAAAAAATTATTAGATAAGAGCATAGGAGAAAAATTTCTTTAAAACTTTGCAGTAAGGAAGGCTTTTCTAATTATGACTCAAAAGAAAAAACTGAAAGCTTTGACATCATATACACATAGAGCCATCACAAGCAAAGTCAAATGCCAAACTACAAAAAAATTTTTGCGACTCATATTAAAAAAAAAAACTCAGCAAATATGCCCTATATATTAGGAGTTCTGGGGAAAAATAATCAACAACTCAATGAGAAAGTGGGCAAAGGACAGATGATTCACATTAAAGGAAAAAGAAATAGCTCTAAAACTTAAGAAAAGATACTTAATCTCATTCATAAAATGTAAAATGCAAATCAAAATTATACTATACCATTTTCAATCATACAGGAGACTATTCTACAATTACTGATGTGAAAAGACCATCTAGATGTTTAGTTTAATGAAAAGGCAAAGGGTAGCTCTAGTCATAATATGTTACCTTGCATGTAAAAATGCATAAGGAAATCTGGAAGGGCACACAATAAACTAAGAATAGTGGACAGGTAAGAATGAGTGGGAGCCATAGGTGGGCAATAAAGTTTTCACTATAAACATTTGCCTTCTATTTTTTTTTTAAATTTATTTATTTTTGGCTGCATTGGGTCTTCGTTGTGCACGGGCTTTCTCTAGTTGCAGTGAGCGGGTCTACTCTTCATTGCGGTGCATGGGCTTCTCATTGCGGTGGCTTGTCTTGTTGTGGAGCACAGGCTCCAGGTGTGCAGGCTTCACTAGTTGTGGCATGCAGGCTCAGTAGTTGTGGCTCGCGGGCTCTAGAGCACAGGCTCAGCAGTTGTGGTGCACGGGCTTAGTTGCTCCGTGGCATGTGGTACCCTCCCGGATAAGGGATCGAACCCGTGTCCCCTGCATTGGCAGGTGGATCCTTAACCATTGTGCCACCAGGGAAGTCTCCCTTCTATTGTTTTTGAACGATTTGCTTATTCACAAAATTAAATTAAATAAACAAGGTTTATATATTAAGTAGACAGGAAAGGTCAGCAGAGTAAACATCAAACTTAGCTGCTGTTACTTCTGGAGTAGAGGGGAGGTCTGAACTAGTACTCATTTTTAACTCTACCTAAACATATATACATATATATATCTAGAATAAGCATATATTGTTTTAGCTATTTAAAAATGTTTTTCAAATAACAGAAAATTACTTTAGAGCAGTAAGTACCAACTAATAAATGTTAAGAAAAAAAAAGTTTCATAAACTGCTACTCTATTCAAATATTCTCTCTCTGCCCAAAGAATTTTTGGTACAAAATGTGGGTTTTCTTTATTTTCATTCCTTGATATCCAGTGGCTTCTCCTGTTAATATATACATATAGCCTCAAGATTCGGATCCAGCACCACAATCTATCATTGCATGGCCCCCAACACAACAAAGGATAATCCTAAATAGTTGAGTCAATTTATGCAAAAACAGATAAAAATTCTTTAATATCAGTGATCTGAATCTGTATTTTACTTATTTAGATATAGTCTGGGGAACATAATCCAATAGTTTTGTTACCAAAGATTTTTTTTTAAAAAATGTTTATTTATTTATTTATTTGGTTGCACCGGGTCTTAGTTGCAGCAGGTGGGCTCCTTAGTTGTGGCTCGTGGGCTCCTTAGTTGCAGCTTGTGGGCTCCCTAGTTGTGGCATGCAAACTTTTAGTTGCGGCATGCATGTGGGATCTAGTTCCCTGACCAGGGATCGAACCCTGGCCCCCTGCACTGGGAGCAGAGTCTCAACCATTGTGCCACCAAGGAAGTCCCCAAAGACTCTTAAATATAGATCCAAAGTTGTTTTGGTATAAAGAGCTTGTAACAGGGACTGATTTTTTTTTTTCTCTCCTAAGGATTCATCTTGTAGTCATTAAAAGAAAAATAAAAGTAATCCATTTACTAGTCTATACACTAATCACATAATTATACTTTTAGATGCCCTAAAGATAAAACTGAATCACTCTCAGCTGAACAGGTGTAAACATGCTGTCTCTGAGTTACAAGACATCTAGCAATGTCTTTAACTCTTTTAAACATGGCTGGAGGAAAATCACAAACTACGCAGACTAATGCTGCTATAAATTCATTATTTTCAACTTCAAATGGGCCCTAAATGAAGCCTGATGATTTTTTGATTTTTTAAAATGTTTACTCTCCTCACATCTCTGGCCTTACCACCTTACCTCTCCTTTGGGTCATGATTTCATCTCAGTCCACTGACAAAACAGATTCCTGCAGCTTCTTGCCAATAAATCCACAAATCTGCCTGCAGTAACATCCATTCATCCCTTTATCCAAGCCACTGAACAAAAACATATATCTTCACTTGAATACTTCACTGTCACCTCACCCAACAAGCCTAGACTGTACTCATTATCTCTCTCCAAAACCTGCTCCTCTTCTTGCACTCCCTAATGTGTAAACAAATAAGGTGCCAGAATCTTCGCTCACCTACCATAAAGTTTCCTCTTAAATGTCTTAAGACTCTTGCTATCTCAACTCCCACTGTCACCCCTGCTATATTATATCTTTAAGTTCCTTGAATTCTATCTTGCTTCTTACTGTTTGTCTCTGCACAGAATATTCTTTTCATCATCTTCGTAAGCCGATGCAATCAATTTTAATCAAGACACCCTGTCCCCACTGCTGCTGTACCAAAAGTGAGTAGGTTTCCTTGCTAAGGTTAGAGATCCCAGAATGCCTTTTCTCTCTTTATACCATCATTGCTGAATGTTAGTATCCCCTCACTTGGATTAAATGTCTTGAGGCCAAGAATTGGATCATGTCTATCTGAGCTGATGGTGTGTTCTCGACACTGAGTATAGTGTCTGAACTGTAAACATGCTAAATAATGGATAAGTATAAATGAATTAATTAAACTTACCAGTTATTTGTTGTGTACATCCATTTAAGCCTGTCATTCCATTAATTTCTCGAAATGTTAGGAATTGTCCTGTTTCAAGTTTGTGAGGACGATTTTCAAGGCAAGTGACAATGCCAGGATTAGCCTAGAAATAAGAGTAATATACTAAAAAACAAGTCCATGTATTCCTTTTTTGTACAAATTCCAAATCTCACACAAAAAGGAACATGTTATCATAAAATTCTCAAAATAACCAAAATTCCAAGCCATTCTTCTCCTTCCATATTAAAAGCAATGCTTTAAAGAATTGTCACAAAATAGTAACTTATCATTTCATTATGTGATTTTGAAACTTATTTTATTATGAATGTTTAAAATATAATTTCTATGTTTGGGGGAAATAGATTCCACAAGGGAGTTCAAGTATTTCACAGATGCAAAGATTCTTGTGATTTATAAAAAACATTCGAAGTGACTGAATGGTAAGTTTCAAAGTCATTCATGACAGACTCTGTGTACACAAAAGATGACTCTAACTTTGAAGATCAAAGAAATGTAAGAACGGAGGATGGAAATTTAAAGCCAGGAAAGTGGTAGTTTAAAGCTTATCCAACACTTTAAAGCAAAGAAATATTATGTACCCCTGCTTATCAAGATAAAAACAGGAAGGAATTGGTTTATCTCATCTAAAAGGTGGATGAGATAGGTCAGACACCAGGAAATTTCCTAACTGCATATAATCCATCACATTGCGTGAATAATGTGATAATAATTTAATTTACATAAAACCTAATGGAATTATAATTCTCTCTTTCATAAATATGTAGATTCTAAAAATTCTCTTGCTGTTTAAGGGCTTGAGAAATACAATTATGATCACAAACATGTAGATAAAATTAATGTAATGTGGGTTTACTAATATCTCAACAAGAATAGAATTCATAAGGGCTTTAAGAAGGAGAAATAATTTACAGATAAGTTAAATGGGAACGTTTATGATATTTTTCTAATTTTTTATGGATAACCTCCATATTTCCTGCACTATTCAATAAAAGACAATATCAGTGCAATACAAGATCCCTTAGAGTTTATTCTAACTCTATAATATTCTTAGGGACAAACGAACAATAACTAGAGAAGGTAAAAGGCTGAACAATAACCATTCTGTAAGCAAAGAGATACAAAAAATGATTTTTCAATGAATTTTTTCTTAAAAAGGGGTGAGAAAGGCAACATTACACTGGGTTTAAAAAGAAAGCATAAAGATAGAAGCACAAATACTATTCAGTCAAAGTATATTATCATTTCCTTATGTTTGGTTTCTTTTGAGCTTTAATGTAAATTGATTATTAAGAGTGCAAATAAAGTTAATGATTTAGGCTAAACTACAGAAAGAGTAGTAAAAATGGATCATAATTTCTCCAATTCTTTCAGGGAATAAAAAATTAAGCTTGCATGATATTAAGAGAACATGGTTAGAAAATTCAGAGTTTTTGATTTGAAGGTTAATTAATTCTTAAACTTTTATCATCCTCCAAATAATGTTTTAGAAATATAACAAATTAGAAAAGCTTTTGTTTATGATGATTTAAGTGTCCATCTTCCTGGAGTCAGAGTGTTGGGCCAAGTGACTTAAGACATACTTAGTACATCCATGATCTGACACAATCAACAGTTCAGTAAACACTGACTCACAATTCATGTCCCATAGGAACATGACAGAGAACAAAATTAAAATTAATGACATAAGCAAATGTTCATCAATTGTTAAAAAATGTTAGATGGAATCCAGAATACTCTCTCAATATTCTAACTTCAATTTTAAACAAATAAAAAATACTGCATATTATAATATTTTGCTAATATCACCTTTTAAAAAATAGTTTTCACATCAACTTAAGAAAATCAATCATATACATATACAATAATATACGTATATAATCATACTTGCGTTATATTTGAAATGAAAATCTCTTTTGGTTCTTCTCCTGTTGTATCTAAAACTTCAAATTCATCACCGAAATCACAAAACAACCGTGACCAAATTCCATGTATATCTGCACTGATGAACTGTGAAATGAAGAAACAAGTTCAAGCTTATACATTTATATAAAGAAAAAAAACCCCTCAACTATCTTAGGCCTTTTGGTGACAATTTTATTTACAATTAAGCATATTATTTGAGGTATAAAGTGACCACAAATATGATAATTTGTTTGTAAATTGGTTTTGGAATCAAGGATTTTGGTATTTCAGACTGGATATCTGGTGTTAACAAAATCAGAAGCAACGTCAGCACACCATCATTGTACATTCTATAATTTTTAAATAACAAAAATTCGTGCCTTGCCCTAAAAATCAAGCACAGAATATAAGAAAGATATCTTGGTTTGACAGTCTAGCAGTGAATTCTTACCTTTCATTTTAGAAAAGAAGAATGGAGTGTCCATTCACCAAAAGCGGTAGAGTTGAAGGAAAACAAAACAGCTAAAAACTGAGAGTGGCGTCAACAGGAAAGGGGCTGAGGAACTAACAGTGCACGTTGAAATTATGAAAGGTAAGAATCAGATTCTTAAACACAATCATAAATGTTTTATTGAAAGTGATTTTTATAATATATACATTCTCCAGTCTAAGAAAATGTAAAGAAATTATTTTTGTGCTCAGTTATTTTTAGACATACTGATAATAAAGAAAAAGTCTTAATCTGTAACACATATGACCCTGTATAAGGTGATATTTTTCTAACAAAAACTAAAGTCTATTCATATTTGGGCATAAGAATGTAGCCCATTAAAATAATTTATACCACCTATTATATGAGGTAGTGAAATAGCTAACAGAAGACTACCTCCTACTTGATCATGCACTGCATTTACTATCAAAATAGGTACCTACAGCACTTTTTATGAGACATAAAACTGAGAAGAAATTTATAACCTTTTTTTTTAAGTTTAAAAGCTGCAAACTCAAGGACAATTTCTTTCTCTGCAAAACAACTTTAAAGTATGAATATATGCATCAATCACATAAAGATTTTAGTTTACAACCTTGTGTAATCATTTTGTGAAACTTTTGTGTTCTGTTCTAAGTTTACTGACTACTCTGTCTTATTCATCTACTTAATTTGTGAAACAGAACACACATGTTCTACAGAGTATAAATATGCTATGTAAGTACCACAATCCAAAGATTTTCAGCACATCTATTTTATACAGTATGATGATAGTTTAGTGCCTATCTCAAAGGAACAAATAGCATTTTCCTTTTGCCAAAAGAACAAAGGACCCCATGAAGAAGGTGGAGTCAGTAATATGTATGCAGTTGCAGGGGATGATTTTTCCCATCTAGACCTCTTTCCAGTCTTCTCAATGTCATCACTACTTAACAATACTTAATTACTCTGGACAAAAATCTAGGAGTCATTCTTTATCATTCTTTCCTTCACAACTCTTATTCAACCATTCTCAATCCCATTAGTCTGTTTTTACAAAAGATACCTCAAATTCAATGACTTCTCACACTCTCTATTCCCATCAAGGCACAAGTATCTCTCACTTGGACTACTTAATGCATTAGCCCCTAACTGGTCTAGCCACCTCTACTCTACTGTTACAATTCAACAGTTCTCTTTCTTTTTGGTTTCACGATCCCTTCACATTCTTAAAAATTATTGATGACCCAATTAGCTTTTGTTTATGTGGGTTATACCTACTGATATTTACTGTGTTCGAAAGTAAAACCAAGAAACACTTAAAACACAAGAACACACACACACATTCAATTAGCTGTCAGAGCAATGATATCACCACGTATCAAATAGACTTTGTAAACTCTACTGCACCCCGTAAGAGAATCAGAGGGAAAAAAGCAAATAACATTTCAGTAATATTATAATAGTTTGACTTTGCAGACCCTATGAAAGGGTCTCTGGGACCCTCAGTGTCCTTGGACCACACTTCAAAAACCAAAATTAAAAAGTATTATTGTGATCGTCCTCATATAAAAAGTTTCTTATATAACTCACTGAAAAGCTATGAATTCTAATACTGAAAGTGCTTTTCCTCTGTTAAACTATATGTCATTATTAAGTGATACTATTACCTTTATTGGAGGGCACTGAGAACGGCAAAAGTCATTGATCTTCTTCTGCAATGATAGTTTGATCTCAGTCAATACTACACACTGTTGAGAAGAATACAAGATTAAAAAATAAACAATTATTTTGGTAATGTACAACTTCTAAATCAGAAGCATTTCAGTTTGCACTATGCTAAAAATACTTTTCTTTGTAAAAAATACTATCGTATTGTACTCCATTTTAAGGTTAATACCTTCAGAGGTACCAAATAGCAAAAGTAAAAGTAACATATACAGCCATCTCTAGGTATCCGCAGGGGATTGGTTCTAGAACTCCCTGTGGATACCAAAATCTGCAGATACTCAAGTCCCTTACATAAAATGGCATAGTATATACAGGACAAAACCTGCCCACACTAAATTCAATTATCATCACAATTAGAAGCAAACCTTAATATCCTATGTGGCATTTACACAACCCAAATGGTTGGAGATTTTCTTTTACCTGTTACTGCCATGGAAATGCTTAGTCATCAAAATATTAATTAAATGCTAGCTTAAAACAATTACATTTTCAAAGAGATACATTAGTTGGCTGAGCTTTCTTTTACTTTTACTTCAGAGATTCAACAGATTCAAAATATCACAACTTTTATTTATGATAGTGCCACCAAGTTCTGTTATTTAAGGTAGCAAATTATAATTTTCAATGCTTACTTTAATTTTTTATCATCACCCTGTGAGATAAGTAGAGAAGGTTTTATCATAGCTAACTTAAACTCATAAAGGTCAAATATTTTCTTAGGGTCATTCATCTATCAAGTGGCAAAAGCAGGTTGACACACTCAGTCCAGAGCTTTCCTTGCTGCTGGTTTCCATGAAATGGATAACTCAGTTTCACTACAAATAACCAGGTGTGGATTTAGTTTTATCTAGCTTAGAATAGGGTGTGATTCCTACAGAGCGGTAATCCTCCATGGATCTCTTAATGTTTATATATCTCTCACTGGGTATGCCACGAATGCAAGGCTCTGACCATTCTTTACGTGGGCTGTTTCTCAGGATTGTATTTGCCTTGTGCAAACTTGAGAAATGAGGTAATGTCTCCCTCTGGGACAAAGAGCAAGCTTGTTCACTGCTTGCTATAAAACAGCAAGTTCCCCAAGCTCAATGTTCCTTTCCTCTAAAGGAACCCACTACATGTGCAGGCATCCACTGAGCCCTCTGCACTGCACAGGTGGGATTTGGAGGAATGCAGGAGGAAACAAGGCAAATATCATGCTCACACATTTACCATGCTCTGAGTAGTAAAGTCCTTAGTCTCTGATCCAGGAATCTCATGTTTTCTGCCAGCATCCATGAAACTGTAACAGGCTAACTTATTAGCTTGCAATTAGGGTAAAATGAAATCCTATTAGACCCAGTACATATTGAGTCTAATTTGTGTTTCATCAGTGCTAGAAAATTCTCAACCATAATTTATTTGAATATGCCTTTTTCTAGAAGTCCAATCTCATGAATTAGACCTTTTTATTCAAGCTCTCATTTCTTTTAATTTCTCTTTAGTATATTCTCTTATTACTGTGTGCTATAGTTTTTATTTTTAGATTTAATTCTATTTATTTATTTATTTATTTTGGCTGCGTTTGGTCTTTGTTGCTGCGCGTGGGCTTTCTCTAGCTGTGGCAAGCAGAGGTCACTCTTCGTTGCTGTGCACAGGCTTCTCATTGCGGTGGCTTCTCTTCTTGCAGAGCACGGGCTCTAGGCGTGGGGGCTTCAGTAGTTGCAGCACGCGGGCTCAGCAGTTGTGGCACACGGGCTCTAGAGCACAGGCTTGGTAATTGTGGTGCACGGGCTTAGCTGCTCTGCAGCATGTGGGATCTTCCCGGACCAGGGCTCGAACCCCTGTCCCCTGCACTGGCAGGCGGATTCTTATCCACTGCACCACCAGGGAAGTCCCTGTAGTTTCACTAATCTCCTCAGCTCTATCTTTCGATTTATTAATTCTTATTCCAGTTGTATATATCCACTGTTTAATCTATTCATTGTTTTAATTTTTAGGACTATATTTTTCATTTCTAAAAGTTCTATTTGAAAAAAAAAAAGTTCTATTTGGTTATATCTGCCTGATTGCTTTCAATAGTGTCTTATTTTCCTGTTGTATATTTAATCCCTTCTTGTAAGGTTTAGTCTGTTTGAACATCTATATTTTATAGTCCCTATCCAATAATTCTATTATCTGAAATTCTTGGAGGTTTAATTCTATTGTTTGCTATATCCACTGACTCTTGATCATGCTGAACTACTTTTTCCTGTCTTACTATTTTATATTATGAACACAACCTCATAGGAGCTTTATATATTAGAATATACTGTGGCCTGGTTGAGGGTATATTCCTCTAGATCTTTTGTTTCTGTCTGGCATTCCAGTATATCACCAGCTTAGTACTATGCTTTTTGTGTGTGTGTGTGTGTGTGTGTTTGTGTGTCAAGATATTTATTGTGTACAAGATAGTTTACTGTCTTTTTCAAATTCTAAGCCCTGTATAATTCATTCACTCATTAGGCTAAAAGAGGCCTTAAGAAGTTATTCAATATAATCTCCTGAATCCAGGCAAGTCTACATGATAATGTGCATAGAAGTTAAATCAAGACTTAAAATCTTTAAAATCACAAGGCAACTTCACAGCTTTCTCAATCACCCTTGTTTCAAGACATAACAATCATCTCAAATAGGTTATACACAAAAAAATTACCAATCAGACATTCACAAAATATGCTTTGAATGAAAGTAACATAGCAACAATTCACTCAGAGACACCTATATGGCAAAAACTATACCATAATACAAATCAGAAATAAGAGTTTAGGATGAAAATTTGAAAAAGGTACAAATTTAAGGGCTGATAACCTAACTTTTCTTAAACTTACTGCTCTCTGTCTCCAAAGTTGTGCTGTTATCAATAACAGTCTCCCACAGTGCCTCTTCTCTATAAAGGCGAATATACCAAAAACCAGTCCAACTGGGTAGTCACAGGTTGTAACTAATGCAAGTCAGTTTTGTAAGGTATATTTGATATTCCATCTACATAACCAGGAACTGTCTTAAATAATAACCACCCTATATTTAACCACAACCATAAATCTCATTCTGAATCAATTGAAGAAAATGCCCCCAAATTCAGATTTAATTCAATTTGAAAACCAATTCATTTCCATATAAACCATTTTTTAAAAAAGAAGCTGGAATAACATTCTGAATTATTCATAATCCTGGGAAATCATTAATTTGGGCAGTGGTTTGAAACAGCATAAAAGAAATTATCAACCAACTCTTCTCACCTCTTATGTAAGAAAGAAATGTTACTTTAATAGTTAAGAAGGCAATGAATTGGCTGACAAGAGCCCACAGTCTACGGATGAATATAGAGATGGGATTAGGGAATGGGACATCAACTTGTGTTGAGATGTAGAATCTTCAATATTTACCAAATCTTTTCCAGAGGTAATACCTTTGTTGGCTTGTCTTTCTTTTTTTTCTCTCTGGTGAAACTATAAATTCTGAACTACCAATGCTCAATTTCTGTGACATTTCCACCACTGACACTGGAAAAAGCTTTGCTTTACAAAAAAATACACAAAGTACATTTTTCTGAGAAGCAGATGAACAGTTGGGGCATTCTGTGGATTTTTTACCACAGCTGCTATCAGACATTTGCTTAACTCTGCAACAAAAGCAACTTGAAAGAAAGATGTTTCCACAGTTTGAGGAAAAGAACCAGACCAAAAACAATTAAGGCAAGCTGATGGAGAAAACTGTAACATCCAAATGGTGAGGTCATTAGGTTAATGATGCACTAGACTTACAGTCACACATTAGAGTTCACTCAGTATGACACATTCTAGGTCCATCCACCTCACTACAAATAACTCAATTTCGTTTCTTTTTATGGCTGAGTAATATTCCATTGCATATATGTGCCACATCTTCTTTATCCATTCATCTGTTGAGGGACACTTAGGGTGCTTCCAGGTCCTGGCTAGTGTAAATAGAGCTGCAATGAACATTGTGGTACATGACTCTTTTTGAACTATGGTTTTCTCAGGGTATACGCCCAGTAGTGGGATTGATGGGTCATATGGTAGTTCTATTTTTAGTTTTTAAGGAACCTCCATACTGTTCTCCATAGTGGCTGTATCAATTTACATTCCCACCAACAGTGCAAGAGGGTTCCCTTTTCTCCACACCCTCTCTAGCATTTAATGTCTGTAGATTTTTTTGATGATGGCCATTCTGACTGCTGTGATGTGATACCTCATTGTAGTTTTGATTTGCATTTCTCTAATGATTAGTAATGTTGAGCATCCTTTCATGTGTTTGTTGGCAATCTGTATATCTTCTTTGGAGAAATGTCTATTTAGGTCTTCTGCCCATTTTGGGATAGGGTTGTTTTTTTGATACTGAGCTGCATGAGCTGCTTGTATATTTTGGAGATTAATCCTTTGTCAGTTGCTTCATTTGCAAATATTTTCTCCCATTCTGAGAGTTGTCTTTTCGTCTTATGTTTTCCTTTCCAGTGCAAAAGCTTTTAAGTTCCATTAGGTCCCATTTGTTTATTTTTCTTTTTATTTCCATTTCTCAAAGACGTGGGGTCAAAAAGGATCTTGCTGTGACTTATGTGAGGGCAGGCCTATTGTTATGAACTCCCAGAGAAGATCTTTTTTTTTATTCAGAGCTCAAGAGAAAACAGACAAGCGTCTTGTTCCGATGGGCAAAGACTGTTCTCCTACACCCTTTCATTAAGGGTGTAGCTTTCTGAGGTTCCAGAGAGCTACAAAAGGTGGTATGTCTCAATTACACTTTTCTATCACATACAAACAAATTTTTATCATTTTTGTGTGACCATTAATTCACAGGAAATGTGGTTACTGAGACAGGCAAACCCTGTCCCTGAAAATGACCACAGCCAACAGTTAACTGGTCTTCTCATAGCTACCTATTCATTTTTGGTCTCTGAGCACCTCTCTTACATATTTTGACCTCATGTAATCATTGAAAAGGAAGTCTATTAAGCAATTCTATCGTAGACAGTCTATGAAGCATCTTTGTAGCAGGATGGATTTCAAGCTATCCAGTCAAGAATGGAAGTCTACACTGATTTTTAAGTGGGTGTGATATTGTGATTATAGTAAGAAATATATATTTTGGTCTTCATCCAAGGTTCCTGCCACATAGCTCCTACCACACTTGTAATTTCCTATATAAGAGCTATAGATGCATCTTTTGTTATAATATTTAGTTTTGTCCTATTTCCTGAAATAGCTTCAGAGTGATAAAGATGAAGTGAACGTCTTGTTATTCATAACAAGCCCTTTCATCCACACCTGAGTTTATGTTAATGAGGAGACTTTTGGAAAGCCCCTAAAGATGGGGGCCAATTGTTAGAGGAACCAACCTTAGGATGTGAGGTTCAGAACTTTCAGCCCTATCTCCCAGACCTCTGGGGCTGGAGACTGACTTAATCACCAACGGCCAATGTGTTACTCATTCATGCTTACATAATGAAGCCTCCATAAAAATCCCTGAACCAGGAGCTTAAGAGAGCTTCCAAGTTTGTGAACATGGCATACCTGGAGAGGGCATGGGAACTCGACAACCCTTACCCCATACCCTGACCTATGCATCTCTTCTATCTGGCTGTTCCTGAGTTATAGCCTTTTACAAAAAACTGGTGATCTAGTAAGTAAACTCTTTTCCTAAGTCTGTGCGCTGCTCTGGCAAATTAACTGAACCTGGAGAAGGGGATGTGGAAACCTCTGATTTATAGCCAGTCCTCAGAAGCACAAGTAACAACCTGGACTTGAAATTGGCGTCAGAAAGGGGTTGGGGAGTGTGGGTTCTTGTGGGACTGAGCCCTTAACCTGTGGAATCTAACACTATTTCTCCGGGCAGACAGTATCAGAACTGGATTAAACTGTAGGACACCAAGCTAGGTGTCCAGAGAGTTGGAGAATTGTTTGGTGTTGGGGGGAACACCCATATGCATATAGTCACACAAGTGCCAGAAGTACTGAGATCTTAAAGAAACACAGGAGTGCTTTTCCCTAGACGATGGGGGAACATCGTAATTTAATCACAGGGAAAATCAGGGTCAATCTAGTCACTTTTAGAACTTCCAAGGTGCTGAGAAATTTTGTTTTTATTCGTTACCTGACTTACACTGAATTGTTGGTCCACATTATTTACTTCCTTGTTCCTGGGTTATATATTACTCTCTGCCCATGGCCTTAGGAAGAGTATAGTGTGCTTTCCTGCTCCTTCACTTTGGGCTTGACCATGTGACCTGCTTTGGCCAACAGACTATTAATGGAAGCAACACAAACAGAGGCTTAAAATATGCTTGAATGGTTGCACTCGCTCCTTTGTATTTCTGCTATTGCTATGAGACCATGTCTCAGGTAGCCTCCTGGTCCCAGAAGAGAGGTACACGGACCAGAACCCAGACTGTGGAGTTCAAGTTTAGCCTAGAACAGCAGAACTCAAACTGACATGCAGATGCATGAGAAAGAAATACATGTTGCTATAAACCACTAAATTTGGGTAGTTTTTCATGTACATTACTGTGAAAATAGCTGACCAATGTATTTACTTTGTGAGTAGTTCTTAGGCCCTTTCCCTAAAACGAAGCACTTGAAATGTATTAGTCTAAGTCTTTTAACCTGAAATTTTTTGATCTGCTCAACAGACTATGTTATATTAGTTATACTATATTAATACATAATGATTTGCCTTGGAGTCTGTCAATAACATCTAATATAAAATGGAGTACCAACCTGGTATTTATCTAAGAAGGAAAGATTGGTAGTTTCATTTAAAGGAATAGAAGATGATGTGACATGAACATATGGATTTAATTCTGTAATATGTTGAAGTACAGCTTCAGCCCTAAAAAAAGAAAAGAAAAGAAAAAAGACTTTTACTACTCTTTTGTTCAATAAATATACTCAATCTTTCAAACTTGGACACTTTGATGACATCAGAAGAACCTGAATGTTACAAAATTTCATGCGAATTTAAACTGGAGAGGAATAAAAGAAGTTAAAACTTATTTTTACTATACAATCTTGAGATGTAGCATACTGTCATATTCCATAGTTAAGTCACATAATCTCAAAGTGTACCCTTATAGGTCAATGCTCCTTAAGGCTCAATGATTCAGCAATAATAAAGACCTACTTAATCTTAAAGAAATGCATTTCTAGGTAGCAATGTGAATGTATTAAATTTTTGACAAATATAAATAATTAAATGTCAACACTTACTTATCTACAGTAGAGTGAATTTATGGTGATGAGTTAAACAACTATGACTGAACTGGTGTTCTGGATACAGAAAATATTCTAAGTAACTACAACAGTAAAAAAAAAAAAAAAATCCTATGATAATACATCAAAATATCTTATCTTCACCTGTTTCTCATACTAACAACATCATCTTCACAGAGAAAGAAGTTGGTTCCTAGATCCCATGCTTGGCATTCTTCTGTATCATGAATTGTAAGTGCCTTCAAAAAAGAGAAAAATATCTGTTAAAGTCAGGAGTAAGACAAGGATGCTCACTATTTCCAATACTATTTACACTGACTTGGAAGAATTATGTAATTAGACAATAGAAAGTAATTAAAGTCCTAGTAATTGGAAAGGTTATAAAGTTAGATCCATTCACAGATGATATGACTATATACAACTGGAAACCCAGAAAAGTTCATGGAAAAACTACTTTATTATTTTTTTTTATAATGCAAAATAATTTTTTAATGCTAGCATATGATTTTTTTGGCAGAGATTACTGTTACATTAACTTGAATATAGCTTCATTATTCAACTGTGAAGTGAGATAAGACAAATGTTAAAAGCAGGGTTTTGATTACTTAACACAGTAAAATTGTAATTCCAAGTTACAGAGACACTCATGTAACGATATTTTTAAGCTACTGACTAATAGCTGTATACTGATGACAATAAGAATTAATAATATTTTCCACTTACGACATTTATCAATAACAATTCTCAATTAATTAAGTAAAAAATAATTAACATGATGGTCATATTGTAATTCCAAATAAATATACTATATGCTTGCTGTAGGTGTGTGTATATGTACTTTATTTTTCAGATAGTACTGAAACCTAGTTGACTTTAAAAAATGAATAAATTAGGCATATTACCATGCACTTACATCACCAGGGTGCCTTTATGCTATGTGAAAAACTACTTTAAAAAACAGTAAGAGAATTTAAGTTTAGAAAAGTAGCACATTATACAGATCAACATATATACAAAGATTTTAAAAATTCACATAAACTAACATTTCCAAATGGTCATGTTCTAAGTAAGAAAGAAAACTGACTAACTGGAAAATATATATTTAACTTATATTTCAAGCCACAAATCTTATGGAAAAAGGAGCAAGGTATATGAACGCAGAGTACACTGAAAAAGAAATACATAGGGCCCTTTAAAATATTTAAGCATGTTCAACCTTGCTCAAGAATGAAACACCTTTTTTCATTCATCAGAATGGCATAAATCCAAATTGGTGAGAGTGAAGTAAATCATGTATTCTCATACATTACTGGTGGGAATATGAAGTAGCACAAAACCTCAAAAGAAAAAAAACTGGCATTCTTTAGCAAAATGACAAGTACTTTTCTCCTTTGACACAGCAATTCCACTTTTAAGAATCTATTACAAAGACACACTGGAAATAATACAAAAATACATATGTACAAGACTCTTAGCTGCAGCACTATGTGTAATAGCAACAGACTGGAAATAATCAAAATGTCCACCAATGAGGAACTGGATATAATTACGTATGATACATCAACACAACATATATCCATGCAGCTATGAAAAAAATAAGTGAAAAAATATATTTACCACTATGGAGTAATACCAGGATATGCTGGTATGTGATAAAAAGCAAAGAAGTATGGCACTTTACCTAAGAAAGGCAGGTGGGGATAAATATGTACACACACACGTACAGATTTGCATGTCTATAGGTATGTATTTGCTTATATTTAAAAACAGATTAAAAAAAGAAGGCAATCTAATAAGGGAAGGAGGAAATAGGGTAGAGAGATGCTAAACTTACCTGAATATACTTCGCTTTATAAATTTGACTTTGAATTATATGTCTCATATAATAATAAAACTAAATCAAATTAAAAAAGCAATCCCTAAAAATCCAAAGTAAAATGAATAAATGGACAAAACTATCTACTTGAATTTGTTGCATAATTACACACAGGAATTATTTAAAGTGACTTAAGAAAGCAGTTAATTTGTCTGCCAAATCCAGATGGGATACTAAGGATAAAAAAACTTATCTTAAACTGTTCTCAATAATCATATTGTTATTAATAATGCTGGAACTGTTATTCCAAAACTATGTCATAGATATAATAGGATACAATATACGATAAAGCAAATAAGTAGTCAGGTTCATGTCATTAAGACCCAAAACCTTATAGTAAGAGAAGAGATACAAATATAAAATCTAAGAAGTAAATAAGTAAATACCCTGTAATCCTAAACTTGAAACTCAGAAATTTCAGTGTTCATTCACAATGAATGTTCTAGCTCTGTCCACTGGTAAGACTTTACAGGCAGTGACAACCAAAGACTACTGGGGTAGTGTCAAAAGGACTCAAGGACTTCAAGAAGATCCCCCAAAGCAAAGATGAAACAATCTGAGCATCAATGAAAATAACAAGCACAATGGCTCAAAACATATCAAATACGTTTAAATCCATCATGATGTTCACATACACACATACCACCCAAGTTTCACCTGTCACTGTTAAGGGATCATAGAAAACCAGTGATTTTGAAAACTAGTAAATAAAGGGGGGAAATCAAGTATTTATCTTGCCTTTTACACATGCACTAACTATATGTAGCGAAACCAAACAAGTGATGAATGGAAACTTTTCTTTCTAAAATATTATTCCCATTAATAAATGAAATAGAAATGACAGAAATAGAATATCACAGCCCCAATAAAATAATGATCTAGGCAATGATCATTAATAGGTAGTAATAATCACAAAAAAAAGATAACAGAATATTATTTCCTCCTAATGGGAGAACACAATATCACTTGTGAAGCAGCAATACCAAAAGAATCAAATCTGAATCTGATTCTCTGGCTATAACGACCAGTTTATAAGAAATACAGAGATGGAGGTACACGTGACAAATGACCTGATTTCTTTAACAAGTAAATTGAAAGGAAGAAAAAAAATCAGAGAAGGGAAATCTATTGATTCAAAGAAACCAAGTTCAGTATATGGACTTTACTTGGATCCTGATTAGAACAAAACAAATTAAAGAAAAATTCTTTTAGACGATTGGGAAAATACGGACTCTAACTAGATACTTGACGATTGTGGTAGGCAGGCTTCAAAGATACCCCAATGATTCCCACTTCCTGATATTCAGGCCATTGTGCAATCCCGTCTCCTCCTAGTGACTTGCTTTTAAGGACTACAGCATAGGTGATGGAATGTCACTTCTGAAATTAGGTTACAAAAGACTGCGATTTATCTTGCTAGCACATTCCCTTTCTTGTCTTTTGCTTGCTTACTCCGATGAAACAAGCTGCCATATTGTGAGCTGCCCTAAGAAGAGGGCTACATGGCAAGGAACTGAGGGTGACCTCCGACTAATAGCCAGCAAGGGACTGAGGTGGGAACGACACAACCTTGCCACTGAATCCTATCAATAACTACATGGGCAGGTTTGGGAAGCAGATCCTTTCCCTAGCCTCAAGATGACTGCAGGCCCTGCCAATATCGGTGACTGGAGCTTTGTGAGAGATCCTCAGAGGAATCTGCTAAGTTGCACCTGATTCCTGCCCCAAAGAAACTGAGGTAAATGCTGTTGTTTAAGTTGCTAAGTTTTGTTTAAAGATAACAATGATCTTAAAAAAACTGTTAACGTTTTCTGGTGTGGAAGTGATACTGTGGTTATGTTTTCAAAAGGCACCCTTATCTTTTAGAGCTATATAGTAAAATATTTAAGAATGATATGATAGGATGTCTGAGATTGATATTAAAATAATTTGGCAGTTGGGGGCAGTGGGGAATGGGAAGAAGATACATGAAACAAATTTGTCTATGAGCTAATAACTGCAGGTGCATGATGGATACATGGGGTTTTGCTAACACTATTCTCTTTTTTTGGATAATTTTCAAGTTTTCTGTAATAAAAAGTTTTTTAAAAGGAGGAAAATAGAGAATTATGACAATTTTGCTACTAAATGAAGAAGCAATAATTAGGCCAAAGGGTAACTAATATTACCGCTATGGATGAGGGGAAAAAAAAGAGTTCATAACAAACAAACAATTCTTCTTACCAAGGACATTTACTCACCTTAATCCCTGCAAGAACAAGATTCTTTGCTATAAAGGGGGAAGAAAAAAAAAGGAATAGCTTAATATTAGGAATTGTATATTAGATATGTCTTCATGGAGTTTGGTTAAATCTCTGACTGAATAATTTTAACTTTTTACTACCTAAGAAATATAGGTTCCTTAGAAAATATGGATGAACAAAAAGAAAAAAATAAAATTTTCCATAATCAAGCCACACTGAGATAATCATTCTTAAAATTTCAGTGTATGCTTCCAGACATGCTGTTATGAATGTGTGTAGGTGTGCTCTACCATAATGAATTAATGGATACAGAGAAAGATCATTAATACCTATCAACATCACAAAAAGAGAAGCAGGAGAGTCATTACTGGTTCCTTGTGGAAGAATGTAACAGTATGAAATACTCTTGCCCCAGCTGTCCCCCCACCCAAAATCAAAACTGAATCTCATCAAGGTTTTGGATCTAATTTCCTTTATAGAAAATAATACAAGGGAAAGGAATTAAATTCTTTAAATTATGTTGCTCAAAGGCATCATATATAATTATGAATAAAAATACTGCTTACCAATTTCCAAACCAAGACCACCCATACCACTTAAGAAAACATGGGACTTGGCCATCTTCTGCATTGCTGTGTCTCCAAGAACGTACCTCTGTCGACTACATGTAAAACACAATGAAAAATTATTTTACCAGAATTGTATATCCTTTTAAAATCATTTGCAAACTAATAACCTGGCAGCTAGATCCTGCCCACAGACTTGTTTTGGATCACTTGCACAGTGCTTAAAAGTTCTGAATTAATGCCAAATATATGACATATTTTGAAAAATTAGAAGATTTGGCACCACAGTCCACATTCCCTCACGGCTACAGAGTTGAGTAGGAGTTGCCCTGTTCAGAGAGGGAGGACTATGTGATCTAGATTTGCCACAGTTCCCATCCTTCTCCTCTCATTTACTACCTCGGTGGCCACCACAGGCATCTGAGTTCGCCACTTCCACTTAAAGCCTTTCACTGTGAAAAGGATTTCTCAGGCAAAAAACTGGTTTCCTTCTTGGAGTTTAGATGACTTAAAGTTAAGTAGTTTTCAAACATTATTTTAAATATAAAAGCTGATAAATTATATAAAGGACCTTGTTAAGTCATCCGTCCTAACAGTCACAAGGCAGTATCAGGATGGGAATTTCAAAAAATACACATTGGCAATTAAAAAAAGTTAGATATAGTAATAAAGTCAATAGTAAAAGTTTATTTGAAAGAACATTGATTAACTTGATGCTATAATAGTTTTTGAAGATAAGGGCATTCCAATGGCTTCTCACCAGAATTATTTTGAAAGATGAGTTCGGTATAAATAAATAATTCCAGAGCCCCTTGGGTTGCAAGTATTTCTTTTGGAATTGACACACACGCACATTTACAGATGCTGGTTTAATGTATGTTTGTTTAATATATAGATGTTTATTTAATTTCCATATTTCATCTATTGATATTCAATATAAAAGCCTGAAAAGGGGTCTCTAAAATTTATTTTATCGAAGTATAGTTAACTTACATGTTGTTAGTTTCTGCTATACAGCAAAGTGATTCAGTTATACATACATATATATTCTTTTTTATATTCTTTTCTATCATGGCTTATTATAGGATATTGAATATAGTTCTCTGTGCTATACAGTAGGACCTTGTTGTTTAACCATTCTATATATGTAAGTTTGCGTCTGCTAATCCGAAACTTCCAATCCATCCCTTCCCCACCGCAACCACAAGTCTGTTCTCTATTAGACTTTTCTTTTTAAATTGGTATTCACCATTTCTGCTTCACAGAAAAAATCGATTTATTTATGAAATATTTATTGAACATCTACTATGGTATGTATGGAACAGTGTATTATATAGTCTTACAACCCTTATTTGTGCATTCCTAAACAATATATTTAAGTTTTGTCTGTTTTGGAACTTTATATAAACAGGATCATTTCAATACTTTTATGAGTTATTCATATCCATGTAGCTGTTCATTAATTTTCAATTCATGTTGTATTCTATTACACTGTACTATTCTATTGTGATAATATACCACAATTTAGCTATTCTACAGTTTTGGACAGTTACCAATAATGAGACTATGAGTATTCTTATATATGTGTCATGGTACAAGTGTAGTAGTTTCTATAGCACGTATATCTAGGAGAGGAAATGCAGGGTTAACTATTAGATAATGCCAAACTGTTTTCCAAAGTGGATGTACCAATTTACTCTCCTCTTGGCAGTGTATCAAAGCCCCCATAGTTTCAAATCCTTAACGTGCTGGAAAAAGTTAACATAGCAGGTCTGATCTTTAGCCTGCTTATGGGGGCTAGCCTTTGGTCACTGCCTACGAACTTGGCTTTTGAAATGTTTCCTACGCTAATAATTCTACTTTTCTATTTTTCTTCCCTGAGTTTCCTGAAATAAAAACTCCTTAATTTTTAGGTTTTCTATTCTAAAATACACATGTAGAACTTTAACTGATCTTAAACAGCATCCCAAATTTTGATCCATAGTACTTTAAATTACTATTCTCCAATTTTAATCATGATTCTTTTTTTGACTTATGGGTTCATCTGAAGTGTATTTTTAAATTTATAATTTTATGAGGAATTTTACAATTATCTTTTGTGTTGACTTTTAGCTTAAATGTATTGTGAACAGACATCACAATCTATATAATTTTCACTCTTTGATATTTGAGAATTTCTTTGGTCAATTTTACAAATGTTCCATGTGTTCTTGAAAAGAATGTGTACTCTACAGTTGTTAGATACAACATTCCTTATATGTGCATTAGATTAATCTTAATAATCATGTTGATGAAATCTATACCTGTTCTGACTTTTTTGTTCGCTTGTTCTCTTGATTACTAAAAGCAACATTTAAAAAATGCCCCACTAAGATTGTAAATTTGTCTGTCCTCCTTATATATCAGTACCTGAACAGTGCTGACATGTAAGAATAACAGCTAAAACTCAGTGTTTATTACACGCCATGCACTGTTTTAGTGTTTTATTTGTATTAACTCATTTAATCCTCACAAAAATTCTATAAGTTCTATTATTATTCCCATTTTTACAGAGAGGAAAACTTAATCATAGAGAAATTAAGCAACTTATAAATAGTGGAGGCAAGATTCAACCCAGGCAGTCTGGTCTTAGCATCCATATTCTTAACCACTATACTACACTGTACATAGATTAAGAAAGTTAAATCATTCTACAAGGCTTACAGGAAGAAAAAAAAATCAGTTCCTGACCTAACTCTTCCCTACCCTGATTCCCAAGTCCTAAGAACAACCACCCTCAATTCTTTTAGTTATTTCTTCTAATATTTACCCCCTTCTTTCTCAATAACATGTTTGTACTTTTATTTCTTGATTTTTCAGTTTTACATATTACCTATTAACTTCCAACTAAGAAAGACAGAATGACTTTTCTGAATACAAATCTGGTCAAATCATTTTCCTGCTTTAAAAACTCCAGTGGTTTCCTATTTCCCTTAAGATAAAGTCTAGACTCTAATATTAGTCACAAAGCTGTTCATAATCTAGTCCCTGCTTGGCTCTCCAGTCTCATTTTTGCCACTCTACCATCAAACTCTATGTTCCAGGTGTACTAAAGGTTTCCAGTTCTCCAAATGTATTTTCTCTTTGGCTGTTAGACGTTTTTCTGGAATATTCCTCTCCCCCACTATTTTATGCCTGAATAACTCCTACTTGTCCTCAGGTCTCAAATTATATATTATTTTCCCCCATGATACTTCCCCTGATACCCCTAAACTTTCTTAAAACAGTGTTAGATCATCTTTTGTGTGCATCCATAACACCCTACATTCAATCTATTATAACAATTAACACAGTGTATTTTCACTATTTGTCTATTTTTCCTAGGAGATGTAGATTCCTTAAGACAGGGCCTGCCTTATTTACTACCGTATCCCCATTGACTAACAGGGCCTGGCGCATAACAGACACACAAAACCAATTTGCTAAATTAATGAAAGAAATGAATTGGCACACAAGAACAACACTTTTATGCTCTACTAAGCAGAGGGCTTGAATTCTTTTTTCTACATTCACAGTCACAAAAACTACATTAGAAAAATATGTTTTTCATCTCACACTTGTCTTCATCAATTATTTTTAAGATTACTTAGGTAAATAATGAATAGCCGTGACACAAACGTGGTTATAAATGACAAAGAACATCCAGATAAAAGAATAAAATTAAGATATATGAGCCAAGGTTTTCAAAGAATCATATAATCTCAGACAAATTCTCAACAGTTGATTAAATTACCTGCCTTTTCAATGTTGGCCACCAAGGGGAAGGGTACTAAGTAAGTGCCTACTTTGTGCTAGGCAATGGCAGGTACTCTGCAATTGACCCTTAAATCCTATCGGATGGGATTTAAAGAGCTGAGAGTGTAACTTCAAGCCCAGCATTGATACATTACAGCTGACTGTATTAAATGGACATGCAACATATCAGTGAATGTACCCAGTAAAAAAGAAATTTCCAAGGCTAACTACTCTACTTTTAAAGAGCCCTATTTATTAAAGATTCTCCCTTTAATGAAGGTACAATATCTCCCTGTAGTTTTCACCACTAGTCCTAATTTTACCTCCTTGGGGCCATAGGGAACTTGTCTAATCCCTCTTTGATGTGACAGCCCTCCAAACATTTGAAGATGGTATTCAGGTTCCTCCGGGTTCCTCCAGGCTAAACATCTCCAGTTCCTTAAACAATTCCAAACATGGCATCATTTTGAGTCCCCCTCAACACTCTAATCACTATCTTCTGGATGTACTTCAATTATCTTCAGGCATTCATAAATTTATTAAAATATCTATTTCAAGGCAGGCACTGGCACTGTGTGGGGATCAAGATAGCAACAACCTCACGAGGTACTGTGAGAATTAAATTATTTAAAATAAAATATATAAAATACCTAGGAGGATGCCTGTGACATGTTATTGGTGGGGGGGGGGGATAAATAATCAAATAATCCATTATTAAGTAAGTACTACATACAGAAGTACCAGAAACTACGGGAACCTGAAATACAGAAGAGAAAGTGATTATCTCTATCAGTGGAGGTCATGGTAAGCTTCACAAATGAGGTTCAGGTTGAAATCTGAAGACTTAAGAGGAGTTAAATTAATCAAAGAAGGAAAAGCATTCTATGCTAGGAAAAAGAAAAGCATGAAAAAGAATGGCAGGTAAGAGATACATAGTATGTACCTAAGACTTCCACTTCTGGCCTTGGTTAAGTAACAGGGACCAGATTTATCCTCTTCCTGCCTTAAACAACTGAAAACTGGACAATATAAATGAAACAACAGATTTGAGACACTGGAAAATAGGTAACTGAGGACAGTAATCTCAGAGAAGAAAAATAAATGAGGTGAGTTTTATGATTGCCTAGCCACTGCCTGGAGAGTTTCCAGGAGACAGAGCAGGAAGGGAAACCCAAGAAGAGCCTGGTGGTCTCCTTGTTGAATTGAAGAGACAGAGCTGTGAATTCAAGGCTAGAATTTGTGAGCAGAAAGATGCACAGAGAGAACACCAGACATCTGTAGAGGGTTCTCCTTGAGTCTTCAGCTAAGTTAAGATGAGGAAACAACCTCAAGCTGGGGAAAGAACCAGGTGACAAGTGCAAGTGAAACAATCACTGTTTTTAAACAGGGTCAGAAACAGTTTGTGTTCCTCTCCAGCCAAATGGAAAACCTTATAATACAGAGGACACTGGATAGAATACTCTGAAAAATATTACATCAATATTGGGGGAAAAGTAGCCTCAGAATTGAGTCTCCTCTCATCTCACCTAACAAAGCTTAAAAGTAAGTAAGCCTTGAGAAAATAAAATTGTTTTCAAGTAATTTAACTGTGTCCCTGAAAAAGCTCAAGAATATTTAAAGGAATTCAAGATTATCCAGCAACCAAAAAAGTAAAATTCATAATGTCTGACATACACTAAAAAATTACAGATATGCAAAAGAGCAAGAAAATACAACTTACAGTGAACAGAAAAATCAACAATAGAACACATTTAGAAATGACAGATGATAGAATGTGTAAACAGACATTAAAATAATTAAAAATATAATTCATATGCTCAAGAAGCAGCAAAACTTTTAGAGATGAAAACTATAAAATCCAAGATGAAAAATACTCTGAATGGAATTAACAACAGATTCGACACTGCAGAAGTGAACCTGAAGACATGGCAATAGACTTTACAAAATGAAACACAGAGATGAAAACAAAAAAGACTGGGAAAAAAACCCAAACAAACCCCAAAACCCAGAGCTTAAATGAGCTGTGGCACAACTTCACTTGGTCTAATATATGTGAAACTGAGGTCCCTGAAAGAGACTAGAGAAAGGGGGAGAGAAAAACATAACTGAAGAACTAAACAGTTAAAAATTTTCCAGGAACACAATAAACTCACAGACCATGATGCAAACAAAGAACAAGATGTATAAAGAAAACTATACCAAGGCATATCATAATTGTTTAAAACTGGGGATGATGAGGAAATATTTAAAAAATCAGAGAAAACAGATCATGCAGAGGAAAGGTACAAATGACAACTTTCTCCCAGGAAAGCAGTACAGATCAGATGGCAGCGGCACAACATTTTTAGAACACTGAAAGGAAGACACTGTCAACCTAAAATTCTATACTCAATTTCAAAAAAAGGAAGTAAAGACTTCATTTGACACACAAAAGGTGAAAGAATTCATTGCTGGCAGACCTTCACTATAAGAAATGTTACAGCAAATCCTCAGGCAGAAGGAAAATGATACCAGATGGAAATCTTAATTTACACAAAGGAATAGAGAATATCAGAAATGACAAATCTATGGATAAATACAAAACCCCCTTTTCTTTATTTTTTAAATCTCTTTTAACGATAATTGACTGCTTAAGCCAAAAACAATAATGTACTGTGAGTTTATAACATAAGTAGAAGTAAAATGTTAAGACAACAATAACTCAAATCCTGGAACAGGAAAAACAGAAATACACTGTTGTAACATTCTTATGTCATACAGGAAGTGACAGAATAAGATTTGAACACACACTGTGACACATTAAAGATGTACACTATAAACCACAAAGTAATCACTAAAAAAGGCAAAAGAAAAAAGTACAGTTGACTCTTGAACAACACAGGTTTGAACTGTGTGGGTCCACTTATATGTTGATTTTTTTCAATAAATATACAGTCAGCCCTCCATATTCACATCTGAGGATATGGAGGGCCAACTGTATTCATTGTACTACATCACTTGATGTAAGAGGCTTGAGCATCCATGGATTTTGGTGTACATGGAGGCTCCTGGAACCAATCCTCCCCAGATAGTGAGGGACACCTGTAGAGTAACATGCCAATTAAAGGAGATAAAATATAATTAAAATACTCAATTATTCAACAAAAAAAAAAGGAGAGAGAGAAAAAAAGGAACACCAGTAACAGAATAGGCAATTAGAAAACAAACAGCAAAAACAGTATCAACATTCCACATTAAATATAAATGGTGTAAACACTCCATTAAAAGACAAACTTTCAGGGACTTCCCTGGTGGTCCAGTGGTGAAGAAAATGCCTTTCAATGCAGGGGACGTGGGTTTGATCCCTCATCAGGGAACTAAGAGCCTACAAGCTGCGGGGCAACTAAACCCTCGTGCCATAACTACTGAGCCTTCGCGCTCTGGAGCCCGCATGCCACAACTAGAGAGAAGCCTGTGCGCCACAACTAAAGAAGCCCCCACGCTGCAATGAAGAGCCTGCGTGCCACGACTAAGACCCAATGTGGCCTAATTAATTAATTAAAAAAAAAAGACTGTCAGATTGAATAAAAAGAAAAATCCGACTATATTCTATCTATAAGGAGCCCAATTTAAATATACAAATGAAAGTCAAAGGGTGGAAAAAGATATCATGCTACCAATAATCAAGAGAAAAGCAGACTTTTAATATCAGATAAACAGATTTCAGAGCAAAGAAAATCACCAGGATACAGAGGGCCATTTCATAATGATAAAATGGTCAATACATCAAGAGGACATAACAATTCTAAATGTTTATGCACTAATAACCGAGCTTCAACCTACGTGAAGCAAAAACTGGTAGAACTGAAATAAGAAATATACAAACAGGAAATTATGGACAACACCACTCTCTCAGTAACTGATATAAAGAATGACAGAAAATCAGTAATGATACAGAAGAGCTGAACAACACTATTAATCATTTGACCTAATTGACATTGATAGGACAATCCAATAAATAACAGAATACACATTCTTTCCAAATACACACAGAACATTGACCAAGATAGACCATATTCTGCACTAAAAAAACTTAAAAAAAAAATTTAAGTCACACAAATTATGCCCACTGATAACAGTGGAGTTATTAGAGATCAAGCATAGAAAGATCTCTGGAAAAATTCCTCAATATTTGGAAAACAAATAAGACACTTCTAAATGAAGCATGGGTCAAAGAAATCAAAAGAAAATTACAAGTTTTCTGAACTGAATGAAAATGAACACATACCTCTCAAATACATACAAAGTAGTGCTCAAAAGAAAAATTTTAGCATGAAATGGATATATTAAAAAAGAAGGGTCTCACAAATCAATGATCTCAACTTCTACCTTAAGAAATTAGAAAAAGAGCAAATTAAACTAAAAATAAGCAGGAAAAAACCCTCAAAAGAACAGAAATCACTGAAATACAAAACAGAAGAAGTATTAAAAAATTAATTAAACTAAAAGCTGGTTCTCTGAAAAGACAATAAAATTGATAAACCTCTAGCCAGAATGATCAGGAAAAAAGAGAAGACAGAAAAATTACCATTATCAGGAATGAGCAAGGGAACATCATTCAGATCTTACAGACACTGAAAAGGATATTCTGGGAATATTACAAACAACTTTATGCCACTAATTTCAACCACTAAGATAAATGAACACATTCTTTGAAAGACACAAACTATTAAAGTTCACTCAAGAAAAAATATATTACCTGAATATCCCTTTATCTATTAGCTGTTTAATATGTAGTTAAAAACTTTCCCACAAAGAAAACTCCAAAGACAGCTTCGTTGTGAATTCTACCAAAAATTTAAGAAAAAAATACCAATTCTACACAAACTTTCTAGAAATTTGAAGAAGAAATACCTCTCAGCTTATTCTGTGAGGTCAGTATCACCCTGATACCAAAACCAGACAAAATCATTCAAGTTAAAAATACTCAACACCAGTATCCCTCACGTACATAGTTGTAAAACTTCTTAACAGATTTTTTATATATACATGTAAAAATACATCATGATCAAGTGAGCTTTATCTTAGAAACAGAATGCAAGGGTACTATAATACTCTAAAAGACACAATTGTAATTCACAACATTAAAAGACTAAAGAAAAACCATATAATCACTTCCATGAATGCAGAAAAAGTGTTTGACAAACAATACCGATTTCTGATTGTAAAAAACAACAGAACGCTAAGCAAACCAGTAATAGAAGGGCACTTCCTCAACCTAATAGGGTTATCTATGAAAAACCTGTAGCTAACATCATACTCCTTATGGAGAAATGAATGTTTTCCACCAAAGATCAGGAAGAAAGAGAGGTTGCCTGCCTTTACCTCTTCCATTCAACACTGTATTGAAGGTTCTAGCCACTGTAATAAAGCAAGACATAGAAACAAAAGGCACCCAAACTGAAAAAGAGGAAGTAAAATTTCTTTATTTTCAAACAACACGACTGTCTAGAAAATACTATGGAATTTGCAGAAAATTTTACTAGAACTAATAAGTGAGATTAGCAAGATTGCAAGATAAGAAGTAAATATGCAAAAATCAACTGTGCTCCAATTTAAGAATAATGAATAACTAGAAATTGAAATTCAAAAATTACCATTTACTTTACAATAGTATAAAAAATACAAATACTTAGGGATTAATTTGATAAAAATTATGCAAGATCTTTGCACTGGTAAGTATATAACACTACTAAAGACAGTACAGAAATAAACTGACAGACATACCATATTAAAGATTCTTAAAGCATGCTCCCAATTGAAGGAGACTAAACAGGCTTGACAAGTGAATGTAATGTGTGATCTGGGATTTTCATTTCTGTAAAAGATATTTTTAGGACAACTGATGAAATGTGAATAAGCCTGGAAAATTAGCTAATAGTCCTGTATTGATGTTAATTTCCTGATTTTCATCATTATGCTGTGTTTATATAAGAGAATATTCTTGTTTTTAGGAGATACACACTCAAGTATTTAGCGGTAAAAAAAAAAAAAATTCTTAAAGTTCAACAGTTAAAACATCAATGTTCTCAGAACTGAACTACAGACTCAACACAATCTCAAACAAAATTCCAGGATTTTTTTTTTTTTTAAAGAATTGACAAGCTGTAGAAATTCAGAGAACCTAACAGAGCCCAACAAACTTTACAAAAGAAATCAAAGTTGGAGAAATTTTACTCCCAGATTCCACAATTTATGATAAACCCACAGTAATCAAGACAGTGTGGTACTGGCATGAAGAGAGACACATATATCACTGAAATAGAAGATTCCAGAAATAAAGCCAAAGATATTTAATTTATTGAATTCTGCCAAAGATATGCAGGGAATTCAATGGGAATGGAAAAATCTTCAACATATGGTGCTGAGACATCAGAGAGCAATATGGAAAAAAATAAACCTTGACCCCCCACTTCACACCATGTACAAAAATTAACTTGAAATGGATCATACACCTAAATTTAAGAGTTAATTCCATGAAACTTCAAGAAGATAACACTGGAGAAAGTCTTAGTGTCCTTGAGTTTTGCAAACACCTTTTATTTTTCAATTAAATTAATTAATTAATTAATTTATTTTGGCTGAGCTGCACAGTGTGCAGGATTTCAGTTCCCTGACCAGGGACTGAACCCGGGACAAAGCACTGGAAGCCTGGAATCCTAACCACTAGGCCACCAGGAAACATCCACAAACATATTTTAAGTAGGACAACAAAAAGCAGGCAGTATATACTAAAAAGTTGTATCTCACTAGAATTAAAAATGTTGCTCTGCAAGACACTGTTATAAAAAAAAAAAGACAAGTCACAAACTAGGAGAAAATATCTGCAATCATATAGATAACAAAGGACACTCTCATAGATGTTCTCATAGAGAACATACACCATAAAGAACTCACTAAGACAAACAACCTAACAAAAAAAAGAGAGGCAAAAGATTTAGAGAGACATTTCACCAAAGTAGATAGATGGCAAATAGGCTCATGAAAAGATGCTCAAGATCATTAGTCATTAATGCAAATTAAACCACAACATAATACTATTATATACACCCTAGAATGCCAAAATTAAAAAGACTAACCATAGCAGGTGCTCAGTGAACATGTGGGGCAATTCCAACCCTCACACGCTACTGGTAAGAATGTAAAGTGGTACAAGCATTTGGAAAACATTTTGGCATTTCTTCCTTTTTTTTTTTAACATCTTTATTGTAGTATAATTACCTTACATTGTTGTGTTAGTTGATGCTGTATAACAAAGTGAACCAGCTATATGTATACATATATCCCCATATCCCCTCCCTCTTGAGTCTCCCTCCGACCCTCCCTATCCCACCTCTCTAGGTGGACACAAAGCACCGAGCAGATCTCCCTGTGCTATGTGGCTTCTTCCCACTAGCTATCTATTTTTCCATTTGGTAGTGTATATATGTCAGTGCCACACTCTCATTTCGTCTCAGCTTACCCTTCCCCCTCCCCATGTCCTCAAGTCCATTCTCTAGTAGGTCTGCGTCTTTATTCCCGTCCTGCCCCTAGATTCTTCATAACCATTTTATATATTCCACATATATGTGTTAGCATACGGTATTTGTTTTTCTCTTTCTGACTTACTTCACTCTGTACGACAGACTCTAGGTCCATCCACCTCACTACAAATAACTCCATTTCGTTTCTTTTTATGGCTGAGGAATATTCCATTGTATATATGTGCCACATCTTCTTTATCCATTCAGCTGTCGATGGACACTTAGGTTGCTTCCATGTCCTGACTACTGTAAATAGAGCTGCAATGAACATTGTGGTACATGACTCTTCTTGAATTATGGTTTTCTCAGGGTACATGCCCCGTAGTGGGATTACTGGGTCGTAAGGCAGTTCTATTTTTAGTTTTTTAAGGAACCTCCATACTGTTCTCCATAGTGGCTGTATCAATTTACATTCCCACCAACAGTGCAAGAGGGTTCCCTTTTCTCCACACCCTCTCCAGCATGTATTGTTGGTAGATTTCTTGAGGATGGCCATTCTGACTGGTGTGAGGTGATACTTCACTGTAGTTTTGATTTGCATTTCACTAATGATTAGAGATGTTGAGCATCCTTTCACGCATTTGTTGGCAATCTGTATATCTTCTTTGAAGAAATGTCTATTTAGTTCTTCTGCCTATTTCTGGATTGGGTTGTTTGTTTTTTTAATATTGAGCTGCTTGTAAATTTTGGAGATTAATTCCTTGTCAGTTGCTTCATTTGCAAATATTTTCTCCCATTCTCAGGGTTGTCTTTTCAACTTCTTTATGGTTTCCTTTCCTGTGCAAAAGCTTTTAAGTTTCATTAGGTCCCATTTGTTTATTTTTGTTTTTATTTCCATTTCTCTAGGAGGTGGGACAAAAAGGATCTTGCTGTGATTTATGTCACAGAGTGTTCTGCCTATGTTTTCCTCTAAGAGTTTTATAGTGTCTGGTCTTACATTTAGGTCTTTAATCTATTTTGAGTTTATTTTTGTGTATGGTGTTAGGGAGTGTTTTAATTTCATTCTTTTACATGTAGCCATCCAGTTTCCCCAGCACCACTTATTGAAAAGGCTATCTTTTCTCCATTGTATATTCTTGCCTCCTTTATCAAAGATAAGGTGACCATATGTGCGTGGGTTTATCTCTGGGCTTTCTATCCTGTTCCATTGATCTATATTTCTGTTTTCGTGCCAGTACAATACTGTCTTGATTACCGTAGCTTTGTAGTATAGTCTGAAGTCAGGGAGCCTGATTCCTCCAGCTCCGTTCTTCTTTCTCAAGATTGCTTTGGCTATTCAGGTCTCTTGTGTTTCCATACAAATGGTGAAATTTTTTGTTCTCATTCTGTGAAAAATGCCATTGGTAGTTTGATAGTGATTGCATTGAATCTGTAGATTGCTTTGGGTAGTATAGTCATTTTCACAATGTTGAATCTTCCAGTCCAAGAACATGGTATATCTCTCCATCTGTCTGTATCATCTTTAATTTCTTTCATCAGTGTCTTACAGTTTTCTGCATTCAGGTCTTTTGTCTCCCTAGGTAGGTTTATTCCTATGTATTTTATTCTCTTTGTTGCAATGGTAAATGGGAGTGCTTGCTTAATTTCTCTTTCAGATTTTTCATCATTAGTGTATAGGAATACAAGAGATTTCTGTGCATTAATTTTTATCCTACTACTTTACCAAATTCATTGATTAGCTCTAGTAGTTTTCAGGTAGCATCTTTAGGATGCTCTATGTATAGTATCATGTCATCTGCAAACAGTGACAGCTTTACTTCTTCTTTTCCGATTTGGATTCCTTTTATTTCTTTCTCTTCTCTGATTGCTGTGGCTAAAACTTCCAAAACATTGTTGAATAACAGTGGTGACAGTGGGCAACCTTGTCTTGTTCCTGATCTTAGCGCAAATGGTTTCAGTTTTTCACCATTGAGGACGATGTTGGCTGTGGGTTTGTCATATATGGCCTTTATTGTGTTGAGATAAGTTCCCTCTATGCCTACTTTCTGGAGGGTTTTTATCATAAATGGGTGTTAAATTTTGTTGAAAGCTTTTTCTGCATCTATTGAGATGATCATATGGTTTTTATTCTTCAGTTTGTTAATATGGTGTATCACATTGATTGATTTGTGAATATTGAAGAATCCTTGCATTCCTGGGATAAACCCCACTTAATCATGGTGTATGATCCTTATAATGTGCTATTGGATTCCGTTTGCTAGTATTTTTGTTAAGGATTTTTTCACCTATGTTCATCAGTGATATTGGCCTGTAGTTTTCTTTCTTTGTGACATCTTCGTCTGGTTTTGGTATCAGGGTGACGGTGGCCACGTAGGGTGAGTTTGGGAGTGTTCCTCCCTCTGCTATATTTTGGAAGAGTTTGAGAAGGATAGGTGTTAGCTCTTCTCTAAATGTTTGATAGAATTCACCTGTGAAGCCATCTGGTCCTGGGCTTTGGATTGTTGGAAGATTTTTAATCACAGTTTCAATTTCAGTCCTTGTGATCAGTCTGTTCATATTTTCTACTTCTTCTTGGTTCAGTCTCGGAACGTTGTGCATTTCTACGAATTTGTCCATTTCTACCAGGTTGTCCATTTTATTGGCATAGAGTTGCTTGTAGTAATCTTTCATGATCCTTTGTATTTCCGCAGTATCAGTCATTACTTCTCCTTTTTCATTCCTAATTCTGTTGATTTGAGTCTTCTCCCTTGTTTTCTTGATGAGTCTGGCTAATGGTTTATCAATTTCATCTTCTCAAAGAACCAGCTTTTAGTTTTACTGATATTTGCTATCGTTTCCTTCATTTCTTTTTCACTTATTTCTGATCTGATCTTTACGATTTCTTTCCTTCTGCTAACTTTGGGGTTTTTTTGTTCTTTTTTCTCTATTGCTTCAGATGTAAGGTTAGGTTGTTTATTTGAGATTTTTCCTTTTTTTTCAGGTAGGATTGTATTGCTATAAACTTCCCTCTTAGAACTGCTTTTGCTGCATCCCATAGGTTTTGGGCCATCATGTTTTCATCATCATTTGTTTCTAGTTATGTTTTGATTTCCTCTTTCATTTCTTCAGTGATCTCTTGGTTACTTAGTAGCATACTGTTTAGCCTTCATGTGTTTGTATTTTTTACAGTTTTTTTCCTGTAATTGATATATAGTCTCATATCGCTGTGGTCCGAAAAGACACTTGACAGGATTTCAATTTACTTAAATTTACCAAGGCTTGATTTGTGACCCAAGATATGATCTATCCTGGAGAATGTTCCGTGAGCACTTGCGAAGAAAGTGTATTCTGTTGTTTTTGGATGGAATGTCCTATAAATATCAATTAAGTCCATCTTGTTTAATGTATCATTTAAAGCTTGTGTTTCCTTATTTAGTTTCATTTTGGTTGATCTGTCCATTGGTGAAAGTGGAGTGTTAAAGTACCCTGGTATTATTGTGTTACTGTCGATTTCCCCTTTTATGGTAGCATTTGGCTTATATATTGAGGTACTCCCATGTTGGGTGCATAAATATTTACAACTGTTGTATCTTCTTCTTGGATTGATCCCTTGATCATTATGTAGTGTCCTTCTTTGTCCCTTGTAGTAGTCTTTATTTTAAAGTCTATTTTGTCTGATATGAGAATTTCTACTCCAGCTTTCTGTTGATTCCATCTGCATGGAATATCTTTTTCCATCCCCTCACTTTCAGTCTGTACGTGTTGCTAGGTCTGAAGTGGGTCTCTTGTAGACAGCATATATATGGGTCTTGTTTTTGTATCCATTTAGCCAGTCTATGTCTTTTGGTTGGAGCATTTAATCCATTTACATTTAAGGTAATTATTGATATACATGTTCCTATTACCATTTTCTTAATTGTTTTGGGTTTGTTATTGTAGGTCTTTTCCTCCTCTTGTGTTTCCTGCCTAGAGAAGTTCTTTTAGCATTTGCTGTAAAGCTGGTTTGGTGGTGCTGAATTCTCTTAGCTTTTGCTTCTCTGTAAAGGTTTTAATTTCTCCGTCGAATCTGAATAAGATCCTGGCTGGGTAGAGTAATCTTGGTTGTAGGTTTTTCCCTTTCATCACTTTAAATATGTCCTGCTACTCCCTTCTGGCTTGCAGAGTTTCTGCTGAAAGATCAGCTGTTAACCTTATAGGGATTCCCTTGTATGTTAATTGTTGCTTTTCTGTTGTTGCTTTTAATATTTTTTCTTTGTATTTAATTTTTGATAGTTTGATTAATATGTGTCTTGGCATGTTTCTCCTTGGATTTGTCCTGTATGGGACTCTGTGCGCTTCCTGGACATGATTGACTATTTCCTTCCCCATATTAGGGAAGTTTCAACTATAATCTCTTCAAATATTTTCTCAGTCCCTTTCTTTTTCTCTTCTTCTTCTGGGACCCCTATAATTGGCATATTGGTATGTTTAATGTTGTCCCAGAGGTCCCTGAGACTGTCTTCAATTCTTTTCATTCTTTTTTCTTTATTCTGCTCTGCGGTAGTTATTTCCACTCTTTTATCTTCCAGGTCACTTATTTGTTCTTCTTCATCAGTTATTCTGCTATTGATTCCTTCTAGAGAATTTTTAATTTCATTTATTGTGGTGTTCATCATTTTTTGTTTGCTCTTTAGTTCTTCTAGGTCCTTGTTAAACGTTTCTTGTATTTTCTCCGTTCTATTTCCAAGATTTTAGATCGTCTTTATTATCATTACTCTGAATTCTTGTTTGGTCTGGTGGGTTTTTACCTTGTTCCTTCATCTGCTGCATATTTCTCTGTCTTCTCATTTTGCTTAACTTACTGTGTTTGGGGTCTCCTTTTCGCAGGCTTTTACTCCTTTTCGTAGTTCCTGTTGTTTTTGGTGTCTGTCCTTAGTGGCTAAGGTTGGTTCAGTGGGTTGTGTAGGCTTCCTGGTGGAGGGGACTGGTGCCTGTGTTCTGGTGGATGAGGCTGCCTCCTGTCTTTCTGGTGGGCAGGACCATGTCCAGTGGTGTGTTTTGGGGTGTCTGTGACCTTTTTATGATTTTAGGCAGCCTCTCTTTTAAATGTGTGGGGTTGTGTTCCTGTTTTGCTAGTTGTTTGGCATGGGGTGTTCAGCACTGGAGCTTGCTCGTCATTGAGTGGAGCTGGGTCTTAGCGTGAGACAGAGATCTCTGGGAGAGCTCTCGCCGATTGATATTACGTGGGGCTGGGACGACTCTGGTGGTCCAATGTCCTGAACTCGGCTCTCCCACCTCAGAGGCTCAGGCCTGACATGTCGGCGGAGCACCAAGACCCTGTCAGCCACATGGCTGTTTGGAAGTCTGAGGTCTTTTGCCAGTGTTCAGTAGGTGTTCTGTAGTAGTTGTTCCATATGCAGATGTATTTTTGATGTATTTGTGGGGAGGAAGGTGATCTCCACGTCTCACTCCTCCGCCACCTTGAAGGTCTCCTCCTAGGCAAACTTCTTAAATCCAGCATTTTTTAAAAAGTTAAGAAATACACCTACCATACAACTCAGCATTCATTTCTAAGTATTTATCTAAGAATACATGAAAGCATATGTCTACCCTAAAACTTGTATATAAATTCTCATGGCAGCCTTATCTGTAATAGCCAAAACCTGGAAACAACCCAAATGCCCATCAAAAATTATTAAGCGGTTAAATAAATTACAGTATATCCATACAATAGACTATAACTCAGCAATAAAAAGGAACAGATTACTGATACGACATCATATATGCGTCTCAAAATCATTAGGCTAAGTGAAAGAAGCCAGACCTCCCAAAGGTGTACATACTGTATTATTCCATTTATATAAAATTCTAGAAAATGAAAACTATTCTACACTACAAAAAGCAGATGAGTGGTTGCCTGGGGCAAATGGTAGCTGGAGAGAGAAGAGAGGAAGGGATTACAATGGAGCACAAAGAAAATGTTTAGCTTTGATCGATGTTATCTAGGTTGCGGTGATGATTTCATGAGTATATACACATGTCAAAACACATCAAATTGTACACTTTAAATATGTACAGTTTACTTTATATTAACTTATACCTCAATAAAACTGTGGAAAAATACGTATTTATGTTGGGAGACACTCCTTCATGGGTCTTTCAACTCCTAGATGTCTCTCTAGGTATGCCTAGTGGGCAATGTCCTGACTACTCTTCACTTGGCCTTTTCTCAGGGTTGTATTTAACTTTGAGGTATAAGGTGAATCTCTCTCCAAGACAAAGAGCAGGCTTGATTACTGCTTTGGGTGGGTCCCCCAAATTCAGTGTTCCTCAGCAGTGATATATGTACCAAGCATCCATTTGGGCCCATGGCGTCACTCCCATGGGACTTGAGAGCAAGGGGAACCAATACCAGGCTGATGCCCATGCTGTTTGCTATAAGTAATGAAATCCTCTCTCTGACCCAGATGTTTCACACCTTATGTTATCATCCACTAAACAATAACAGGCTAGCTTTTAGCTTGTAAATAGGGCAAAATCAAATCCTAGACCTTGACAATATATACATAAATTCTGAACAAGGCTAAAGAATAGGATGTCAGAGTGTAAAGTGGTGAGAAGTGACATGGAGGCTAAAAACTCATAACTCATGGTAAATTAGAAGCTACTGAATTCATAGGTACAGTACTATTCTTCATAATTTATTTGCAATTTGTGCACATTTTCTCATTAAATATTTAATGAATAAATGAAAGAAATGATTGGACTTAAAGGTAAGTAACCTAAGATCATACACTAATAAATGATGGAGAATGATTCAAATTCAGATCTAATACCTAAGTTCAAACTGTCAGCCACTGTTATGCTGTATCCATAAAAGGGCTTAAATGTATATTGTACAGTTTGGCCTCATCAATGTAGATTACAGGGAATCATTTAAGGATTTTAAGCCAAGAAGCCATGGACTCCAAGGTAAGTGCCAAAAATACAACTTTGAATAACTTATGAAAGATGGATTAGAGACAAAAATAGTTTTAAAGAGAACACATAAGGGAATATTATAATAGTTCAATTGAGAGATTCCAAATGCAGGGAGAGAAAATGAAAGAACTGGAATTAAGAGTTGTTTAAAAAGAACTGAAAGGATTTAAAAAATTTAATTTGGAAGATGACAAATAGGGAATAACCTAAGATGACACCAAGGTTTCTAGCTTAGGCTACTGAGTGGGTGTGGCACCATTTAATTAAGCTTGGGAATGGGAAGAGGGAAGGAAAAGGATTCCAATGGGGTTGAGTGCTACTTAATGCTGAAAATTTTATATTAAGTTTTTGGGTGAACACTTTAAGACTTAGATATTATTCTTAAGAGATGTTATTATTCTTATTTACACATGAGAAGTATGAGAAGCAGAAAGATTAAATAACTAGTTTCGGTTCATATAAATGTCAGGATTGGATGTGAACTTTCTCCTCTAAATCCAGAGACCATGTTCATTTCACTGTACCATAGTGTTTCTCTAAGAAGTAGATATTCTAACACAACATTGTAAATCAACTATACGTCAATTAAAAAAAAAAAGTAGTTATTTGCTGAACATCTGTCTGGTTTACCTTTAAAGCACCTTGTGGGACTTCCCTGGTGGTCCAGTGGTAAAGAATCCGCCTTCCAATGCAGGGGATGCGGGTTCAATCCCTGGTCGGGGAACTAAGGTCCCACATGCCACGGGGCAACTAAGCCCACGTGCCACAACTGTTGAGCTTGCTCACCTCGACGAGAGAGGCCATGTGCTGCAACCTACAGAGCCCATGTGCCCTGGAGCCTGTGTGCCACAACTAGAGAGAGAAAACCTGCACATCACAACTAGAGAGAAACCTGAGCAGACTGCGTGCCGTCATGAAAAGATCCCGCATGCCTCAACTAAGACCCGACACAGCCAAAACAAACAAACAAAAAAACAGCACCTTGTGTGCATTTAAAAACAAAGGTCTTGAGCTTGGAAGAAGAAAGCTGAAGAAAGGGACTCAAATATAGACAGAAAGCTAAAATCATGGAAATGGATATGAACTAGAGCATGAACTGAGAGAAAACTCCTCAAATTGGAACCTGGCATTTATGGTGCAGGCAAAGCAAGAGCAGACTAAGAAAAGTCTGAGAAAGAAGTCAAGAGGAGTAGAAGCAAATCCAGAAAAACTGTTATCTCAAAAGCCAGAGAAGTTTCCTCTAGTATTACACGAGAATACACACAGTTTTGATACTATTATGACTGTATTAATCCAGAAAGCTAAGAATGCCCTGATGCTGCTCTGATATTCACGCCTTGTTCATATAGTGATCTCTACACAGGAACCTATATGCAAGGAGCATAAAAAAAGAGACAGCAAAGTATCATTTTATCACTATCTGAATTAGTTTTAATTACCACCAACAGAGAGTTCTTTGGTAAAAGGAGAGTTAGAAAACCAAGGCTTGAGTCCTAAATTGGGACTCATTCATTTTTTTAGATAAATCTTGGGATTAGCAGGCTCAGGCATATATTCAGAGGAAAAGAAATGGGCAGATCTACAGAACTGGCTCAAGTCTAACTAGCTGTCTAACTCACCCAACAATTTACTGGCCATAAAGATGCAAAATTAAAGAGAGATGGGGCCCAGAATGCTGTTAGAAGTGCTCCGCCACCCCAAAAAAGAAATTTTTAGATTCTGAGAATAATTTCAGGTTTAGTTGATCAGTAACTATGAGGTAATTTAAGATTGAGTAATAAGAAAAAAGTGAAATATATTTAGCAAGCCACTTTGTTAAAGTAGGTATTGAAACTGCCCTAAAAATATTTCCTACCTAAATATATGTACAAATATCAGACAAATATGTACAAATTCAAGATTTGTAGATTTTATAGAGTTTCAGTTTCGTAGGAAAGCCTAAATGTTTACAAATAATTATAACCTGAGATTCAGTTATTCATATCTGGGAAAAACTTTTATACCTAGTAAATATTAAACAAATTTCAATGACAGTATTTAGGAATAAATAAATAGTATTTAAAGTATTGACCTTGGGGACTTCCCTGGTGGTGCAGTGGTTGGGAATCTGCCTGCCAATGTAGGGGCACAGGTTCGAGCCCTGGTCTGGGAAGATCCCACATGCTGCGGAACAAATGGGCCCATGCACCACAACTACTGAAGCCTGCGCGCCTAGAGCCCATGCTCCACAACAAGAGAAGCCACCACAATAAGAAGCCCGTGCACTGCAATGAAGAGTACCCCCCGCTCACCGCAACTAGAGAAAGCCATCGCGCAGCAATGAAGACCCAACCCAGCCAAAAATAAACTAAAAAGAAAAAAGAAAAGACAGCAGGTGTAAATGCATAAACTATGGTAAGAAGTAGTCTAGTATGGCCAGTGTACTCAGAGGAAAACGTAGGTTTGGACTAACAAAGAGCATTGGGAAAATTGGATTTCCAAAACAAAAGATGAAAAGATTAGAATTTAGACCTCTACCTTACACCATCCACAAAATCAACTCAAAATGGTTTAAAAACTTAGACAAAAGACCTGAAACTATAAAACTTCTAGAAGAAAACATAGGAGGGAAACTTCTCAGCATTGGTTTTGGCAAGGATTTCCTGGATATGACACCAAAAGCACAGCAATAAAAGCAAAAACAGACAAGTGAGACTACCTCAGACTCAAAAGCTTCTGCATAGCGAAGCAAACAATCAGCAAAATGAAAACTCAAACTATGGAATGGGAGAAAATATTTGCAAACCAGGTATCTGATAAGGGGTTTAATGTCTAAAATATATAAGAAACTACAACTCAATAGCAACCCCCACCCCCGACCCTGCCTATAACCTGATTAAAAAATGGGCAAGGACTAGACTAGACATTTCTCCAACAACAACACACAAATGGCGAACAGGAATATGAAAAGGTGCTCAAAATCACAAATCATCAGGGAAATGCAAAAACACAATGAGATAGCACCTCACACCTGTAAGGATGGCTATAGTAAAACAAAAATAAAACCCGAGAAAGTAAGTGTTGGTGAGAATGTGGAGAAACTGGAATTCTTGTGCACTGTTGGTGGGAATGTAAAATGGTCCAGCTGCAATGGAAAACAGTATGGAGGTTCCTTAAAAAATTAAAAATAGAACTACCTTATAATCCAGCAATACCTGATCATATATGAACTGCTATATATGATACCTAAATTGCTATATTCTATAACTTTCAGTCCAGCAAACTGACTACAAGTGAACTGTAAGCCTACTTACCTAGCTTTGCAAATGGAAAATTTAATCTCTGGTTTACTGAAAATTATGTTCATTAATCAGCCATTATAGGATTGGAGGGATATAAAAATGTTTCACAAGGACTGCAACAAATAATGAAAAAAATTAGCCGATGCTATCTCAAGGAGCTGCCATTTGTTATCCCAAGAATATGATCAGAAGGACATTAAGAACATCGTAACTACAGATAAAGAGTCCAAATTTAAGATGACTTCTGAAGTATAATCAGTCAGGAGACCACATGGTAAAACAGTTTTCACGTAAGCAAAATCAAGTTAGTCTTTATCTCTTCTTCCAAGGTATAGCACAAAATGTGACTTGAAATCAACATACCAGGTGGTATATATCAGCTCCTCCTAAACTACTCAAAATTGACTCTGCATCCCACATAAAAAAATATAGAAAGAAATCCAAAATACATGATGAGCCTATTGTTCCAAATTCTACCTACATAAAATTTATTTTTTCATGATTACTTATAGAGGAAATCTAAAAACTTTTAAACTGAGAGTATACTATCTTCCATGCAAACATCTCAAAGTATCTACTAGAAATGACAGCAATTTATGTGTTTTTAATTTTTCTTTAATTTTGAAAAAAGTATTTTTATTTCATGAAAAAATATGGTAAAAAAAGTCCCACTAAATTCCATTCAAATCACAGCTCTTCAATCACAAAATACTTCTCCACTGTCTATACAGTGCAAACATGCAATGTTGTTAATGAGATTACACTGAAGTTAACATGGTCTCTAGATGCTACTGTATAACTAACTAAAGTGAAATGAATTGTCTTTCATGAGACTCCTGCACTACCAAGGACATAAATATGTACTCCTGTCCAGAAACAAGAGGTATATTTTGTAGTGGATAGCAAAATCATTCTTAGTCATATCACCTAAACCTAACGCAACCAAGATTTAAATATTATTCAAGCTTTCAGCCTACAGTAAAAAAAACAAAAAAAGAAACCCAAATTTTTAACTTGAGTGGAACTCTTAGAATATATATTACAAAATTCTGCATAGGCCTAATGGTGTCTTTGAATAAAACTACTCCGTTACTGGAGAACAATGAATGGGGAAAATGTTTCAGTTTCCATAAGGTTCTTACCTGTATAATGCATCATCAATCTCCACAGATTCTGTTGGCATATTGGGCAAATTTGTATTCACACTGAAAAAAGAAAACATAACTTATAAGGGCCAGTATGGCTATTCAATATTCATATTCTGTAACGTAAAATTCAATTATACATGGGATCAGATTCACTAGTTACTAAAACAGGTTTTACAAACCAGATATATATTTTATTATTTACCACTTTATTTAGATTTTAAAAATAGGTCAAGATTAAATTCACTGACTGCCTACCCTGTGTGTATTATAAAATTAAGAACCCATGGTTGTTTTATTCTCAGGTGTTGCTTATCATTGCTACATATTTTCTGATGGATCTATATTTTAGCAATTTTATTTGAGTGCCCCATAAACCTTCTATAATATACACACTCGGAATTTACCATATAATGATATCTAAGCTTATTTCTACATGTTTGACCTCTCCTCTGCCCTCCAGATTTTATGCATCTGCCAGAACAATATCTCTATTCTGATGTCTAACTGGTATCACAAACATAACAAGCCTCAAATAGAATTCAATTTCCCTTGCTTAATCTATTCTTCCCCAGTGTTTCCCAACTCACTTGGGACCACCAAGCAAATGATGCACCATTTACTCACATGCTCAGGCCAAAAATCTAAGGATCTTCTTAACTTTTCCCTTATTTTCTCTATCTGTGAGTGCTGTTAGTTCTACCTTCAAAAGGGATCTCAAATCTGATCACTTCTCACTATTTCAGTCAATACAATTTCAGGCCAAACCATCATCATATCTCATGTGAACTACTTCAAAGGCCTCTTAACTATTCTATTTCTATTGCCCTTCCCTTTATTTTCCATCTAACAGCCTAAAACTTTTAGAATGTAGTCAGACATTACTCCCTAACTTAGAATTATCCTTCAGTAAGTTTTCTTTACCCTTAGAACAAAATTCAAACACCTTAACATACATAATAGGGCCTTTATGTATGTCTCCCAGTTACCTGTCCAACCTCAACGCCCACACCTCTCTCTCTTGCTCACTATCTTCAGCTACACTGGCCTACTTGATGGTCCTCAAAAAGCCAGGCTTGCTATCACTTCAGTGTTTTTATACTTGCTATTCCCTTTGCTTCAAATGTTCTTCCTTCAGATCTCTGAATAACTGACTCTTATCATTTAAGCCTCTATTAAAATATTGCTTCACAAATATCACATAGACCATTTGGGATCACCCTATTGAAACTGAGCAGGACCCTGTGGGGCCTTCCCTGAGACAGACTTCCCCTCCCCGCTTGTTTGTACAAAAGTTTTAGCCTCCTAGGCTTTCCCTGAGTTCCAAAGAGCAAATTTAATCAGAGAGGTGAGAAAATGTAGAAACAAAGGAAAGCAGTCAAGCACGGCAAAGTAATAATAGTTTAGCCATAAAACAAAGTCAAGGACCTTTCCTTGTCTCGCAGATGCTAAAACTCCCACCAGGTGTACGAAGTTAACTGTGTGCTGAACTGCTGATCAGTTGGAACCACAAGGTTGATGACTGAGGTTCCAAAAACATTACCCTGTTACCTCACCGTCAAGCAATCAGAGAACTGAGCATGGATCACACACCCCACGACCCTCTTCCTCAGACTGTCTTTAAAAACCCTTCCCTGAAAGCCAATGGGGAGTTTCTGTCTTTTGAGCATGAGCTGCCCATTCTCTTTGCTTGGCCCTGCAATAAACTGTACTTTTCTTCACCATTACCTGGTGTCAGGAGATTGGCTTTGGTGTGCATTGGGTAAGCAGACCAAGTTTGGTTTGGTAACACAATCAACGAAGTAGCTCCCTAACTTGTTAACCTGCTGTATTTTCTTCAAATCATTAACTATGTAGTTTTTTCATTATCATTAACTATCATCTGCCTTCCCCTATAGAATACATGATCCATTAGGAATTCACTACTGTATTCCAAATCCCTAAAACAGTACCTGGCATTTAATAACAAGAGCAAACATGTGCCACACACTGCTTTAACTGCTTTACATGTACTAACTCAGTTAACCCTTTCAACAACTTTATGAGATAGACACTATTACTATCTCCATTGAACAGAGGAAAAAACCTGAGACTGACAGAGATTAACTTAAATAATATGCCCATGGTCACAGAGCAGGTAAATGGCTGAGCCCTGAATCTAATCAGTCTAGCTCCTGACAACCACATTATACTGCCTACTGCCTCTCACAGTAGGCATGAAGAAAGCACTAAAAAAAAAAAATCTGTTAAATGAATTTTAAAAATTAAAAAAAGGTTAAACATACTAGCGTAACAAGACACAAAGTGATGTATCATTTACTGCAGTTCATTCCAATTTTTTCACAGCATAGCACAGAAAGAAAAATGATAATAGGTAAACACTGGGAAACAGAAATAGTTCCTGGGCAGAGGGAACCAGCTGGGACATTTGGGCCTGAGCCACGGTGACAGCTAAGATCAATATCATCTTGGCAAAAGTGGGATCCATTCTAGGTTTTGGGAAGCTCTAATTATCAATTACAGTATTCTAAAAACAACGTGATAGCACAAAATTCAGTTTTGGAATCTTATTTTCTAGGCCTGGTGTTGCTATACAAGCCAAAGGATTTGAAAATATAATAGTCAAAATGTGACTATTTCTGTTATCAAATATTGATTAGATGATCAAGTGATATCAGCTTCTAGCTAATAAAAACACACAAATACACAATATACCCTGGCACTGTAACAAAAATTTTTATTACAGCTTTCTTATCCCTGGTATACTTTCACTAGCTATCTTCCTTGCATGGAGGGCAATAGTCTAGTGGGTAAAGCTCTTAAGTAAACATGCGAAGAGCTACATTCTAACCCGTTCTGTCACTTAATGATACCACTGGCACCTACTTTTCAGAAAGTTCTGCCTTACTGGAATATTTCAAAAATCATTCTTATGATAAGGTCTACATGGCAATCAAAAATGCTTTAAATAAGGAGAGGTTTTGTTTGTATTACATAATATCTCCCAAGTAAATTTGGCAATGCTGGCAATGGCAGGTAATACCATGGTACCAAAAGCATCCCTTCAGTCTGAAGCTGGTGAAAATGCTACAGGTTTGTGAACATTCACATTAGCTCAAAATCAAATATGCGCCACTTTTATCTTTGGCATATTGTATTCTGGTAGTGGGCAGAATATAACTATCCGCTTTATTAATTACGAAATGATTGAAACAGGAACTACACGCACATTTCCCCTCTATTTTTGCCGGAATGTAAAAGACATGAACCTCAACACCAACTGGGAAATAAGAATGGGTAACTCGTGTTTTTTTCCTGGATTTCTTTTTCTCTCTTTCTTTCTTTTTAAAGTGCAGTCAACGGAGGCCTCAGACTGTCCTGACTACCACTGATTCATTATTACCAAGTTCCCTCTGGTAATAGTTTTCAAAGGAGTATCTCAGCGGAGGACAGCGCACAGCAGAGCTTAGCTTTCACTTTATCGAAAGGAGGGAAGGTGTCCGGCACCAGGTCTGGGAAGCTCACACCGAGCGACTCGGACCAGAACTCTCCGCCGGAGCCCCTTCCTCCCCTCCACGTCCGGTGACTGGGGGGAAGGAGGATGGCAGACCCCAACCAGAACTGAGAAAGCGCTGAAAGGGGCGATAAGTGGGCTTTTTCCTCAGCGAAGCCGGCAGTCGCAGAGGCCGGAGTCCACGCCGCCACACCCACACCGCGCGCTCCCCTAGCCGCCCAGGGCCGGCTCTGGCCAGCCCCGCGGCCTCTCGCGCGCTCCCTGCCCGCCTTAGGGGGAGAAGCAGAAAGCCGGCCCCTGGGTCCTGCCCGCCACGCCTTGCTTCTTCGCGCCCACACACGTCCTCTCACCTGCCGGCCCCCCAGGAGGAGCAGGACGCCTCTTCCCCCTGACGTGCGGCCACCGGCTGGGAGCCCTCCATCGCCTCCCGAGACGCAACCGCCGCTGGATACTGGGAGGCAGGGAAGGGGGCAGGACCGCGAGGTCAAGGGGCGGGCGGTGACGTCACCGGAGGGGGCGGGCCTGGGGGAGCGCGCAGCCCGGCGGCGCCTTCCCGTCAAGCCCAGAGGCGTCCTGGCTTCCGGTTTGGGGGTGGTCGTGGAGTGGGCTTTGCTGCAGGTGATTGCAGGGAGTGGACTGTTGCGACTGGGGTCTGGCAGATGTAAACCGAACCAAATCGCTGAAGGTACGAGTCACCTACCAGACACAGAGGATTCCAGTGGCCAGCGAAGTGATGGGATTGCGTAGCAAAATCCTTAAGAGTTTTATAGCAGGAAGAAGAAACCCCTTCCGTTTTATACTTTTAAAAAACCCGAAGGCTAGTAATAAGTAGCTCCGGATTTCCAGTCTGAGATTCCATTTTAAGACGTTACACGTTTAACAAATAATTTTGGACGTCTACGTCAAGCACTGTCACAAATTTGATAGAATCGTGATTTTATGAGCCATGAATGGCATATGGCATCCAGGTTGCCCCCTTAACTTTGTGAGGGACAGAAATTTACGGTTGGTGTGACTTGCCAGATTAAGTACCTTAACATATGTGTAAGGACCTCTCATCTAATTCCCTTTCCATTGACTCCCCTTTCACTTTTCTTGGAAAACAACAAGAATTAGTGTGACTCAATAATATTACGATTTATCTTTCATTCTAAATAAGTGTATGTTTGGAGAAATGTCTGTAGGATTTTAAAAACTGACAAATACTTTGACTCTATATTTATATCATCTGTAATGTATGATATTTTTACTTAGAATTTCTTCCCATTCTGGTGTGGAGAGAGGGTCCAGGCAAAAGGGCATTATCCTTCGTGCCTCTGTTCTCTTTTCAACTTGCACATCTCCAAATACCTGGAAACTTCTTATTGCTCACCTATGCCGTCATTCAGATTTCTCAGTCAAGTTGTGTACCTTTTCTACATAATCATGAAAATGAACTTGGTCTGTGTCCCATTCTTTCAAGGTTCTGCTCTAGGACTGGACTTATCCCCTGTCTTCTCTCTTTATTCTAAAATTAATAGATATAAATATCTTTGAAAGGTTCGCTCCGCAAATAACACCAGTTTCTCTCCTAATTTCTTTTCCCTGTTCCTTTCTTTCTTAAATATTTATTGAATGCCTGTTAAACATTAGGGCCTAATGACTAGACAATGATTGGGTGATAGAGATACAGTGATCCCTGATTTCATCAGTCTCATTGTGGGAAGGCAAAAAATGGAAAATAAATGAAAAATAACATTAGAAAGTAAATACGATGAAGAAAACTTTATAACGTGAAGAAAGAGACTTGGAGAGGAGGAGAGAGACAATTTTAGACATAGTAGTCAAAGGTGGCCTCTTTGAAGAAGTGACATTTGAGCTAAAAACCTAAGTGTGTGAGTCCTGTGAATATCTAGCAGAAGAGCATTCTAGACTGAGGGAAAATCAAGTGTACACTTTAAAATTTTTATTTTTTGAGATTTGTCACCTTCCAGTGTATGTTTGTTATTTGTAAATTGCCTCTCTACCTTTAAAAGAGACTGGTCTTTTCCTGGAGAAAGAGATTCAGAGTGTGAGAAGGAATTTGTTGGGAGGGAAAATCTCCATTGCTGGCTTCGAAAAGGGAAGGGGGCACATAGAAAGGAATGGGAATGACCTCTAGGGGCTTACAGTGGCCTCCAGCTTCCAGCCAATAAGGAGAAGGGGACCTTGGCCTACAGCTGCAAGGAACTAAATTTGGTCAACACCTACATGACCTTGGAAGAAAACCCCAAGTTCCAGATCACAACAGGTCTGCTAGTACCTTGATTTCAACTTTGTGAGGCCCTGGGCAGAGAACCAGCTGTGATGGGCCCACAATTATGACCTTAGAACTGTGAGCTAATAAATTTGTGTTGTTTGAAGCCACTATGTTTACGATAAGTTGTTATACAGCAATAGAAAATGAATATACTGAATATTATCTAAGATCCACATTTTTCTACATTCTAACTTCCTTGGAATTGCAATGTATTTTTTTCTTTTTTATCAGGACAGAAAATAATGGTGTTCTTAAAATTGAGGTCATGATAGATTTGGTGAAGTATAGTGTGAATTATTTCAAACAAACAATGTAACAGATACCCAGATTTAACAGATTTTAGTGTATTCTTACATTTGCAAAATGGGGAAGAAAATTGGAATATCACTGGACTTTTCACAGTGAAACTTTTGCCAGAAGAAAGTGGACCAACATATTTTGGGTACTCAAGGGACAAAGCATGCACTAAGGATTTTATATCCAGCAAAACTAACTCTCACGTACAAAGGGTATAAACTATTATCAACACTTGATATGATATCAGTATTTGATGAGACTTTCATTTTCATGAGCCCTTACTGGAGAATTACTAGAGAATGAGCGTCAGACAACGAAAATGATGAGAAAAACATTGACCTAAGGATTGGTTCAGGTTCTTAACGGAAAAATCATAATCTGTTGTGTGTAATTAATTCTTTATTACTAATTCTCCTGAGTTCTGTCACCTTAACTTCTGAGTTTTTCTATTTTCTTCCCAGCTTTATCAAGATATAATTGACAAATAAAATTGTAAGATATTTAAAGTGTGCAATGTGATGATCTGATATACGTATACAGTGTGAAAGGATTCCCTCCATAGAATTAATTGTGTTTTTCTAATTCTGAATCATGTTGTTCTTTCATACCTTGTATCATTTTCTTAATGTCATTTAGCTAGTTTAAAAATAGTAACTTTCAGTTTTGATCTATTTTGTGACACATGTTTGAGGCATGCTTTCATTATCTGTAATCATGATGTTATACTCCTTATTCTCTCTTTTTTGATAATAATTTTGTATAGTATTTGAACTTGATAGTTTTTGGCAGCTCAGTTTTATGTGAAATTACTCTTCTTTAACTTTTAGTATGAGGCAGGCTTTCTAGTCCAATAAGACTACATCCATCAGAAACAAAACTGTATTCCAAGAATGTCAGGTTTCTGGCTCATTGCAAGGAGGGAGGCCACATTCCATGGAGCCCACCATGGGATGCCTCATCAAACAAAGGAAAAGGTAGGTTTATTACAGGAATTTGGGGAAGTGTAGAATTTAGGAGAAATTAAAACGAAGTAGTATTTTGATGGACTCAAAAGAAAGGAAGGAGGTATGTAAAGGGGTCTACCTTAGGTCTGGACTGTAACATGGACCCTGGTTTTTTGGAAGCTACAAAGTCAAAGTAGGTGAGGAATGTGTCCACAAACCCCTTTTCTGAAGTTCTGGAAGTAGAGGCTGTGTCTCTATCACATAACTCAGATCATCTAGCCAAGAATGGGATATTTCAATCTTAATGAAAGATTTCAAAGAGCAAGTTTTTTGACAATCTATGGTTTTAGAGAAAAGAGTTCTCTGTGAGTAAAAAAAGCAGCAGTTACTCATAGTGGGTTTTTTTGGTGACACTACAGCATGTTCTTGGGAGAAATATTATTTTCTGTTAACTTTACAGCTGGCTTTATCTGTGTTTATTATCTATACCTGATGAATGGCAAAGCAGATTTTTACTTTCTTAGTCCAGGCTCATTTTTCCTTTCTCACAGGTTTCAGGAAAACTTTTCTAACACCAGAGAGCGCCTTTTTAGATGCTTTGGTGTAGTGCTGAAAAATATGGTGGCTTGATTTCTGTGATTTCCTTCATTTCTGTTGTCCCTGTGCTGCATGTGTTTATATGTGTGTATGTATGTATGAATGCACAGTTACATTCTCAAGGCATAGTACAATAATTTTATTTTAAAATCTTTATTTTGGGTAATTTTAGATTTACAGAAAATTTGCAAAGGTAAAACAATTTCTGTATATACTTCACTCAGCTTCCTCTAATGATAGCATCTTACGTAACCGTGGTCCATTTGTCAAAACTAAGAAATTAATACTGGTACAATACTATTAACTAGCTACATACTTTATCTGGATTTCACCAGTTTTTCACTAATGTCCTTTTTTCTGTATGGATCCAATCCAGGATACCACAATACATTTAGAATTGCCCCATCTTGATCATCATGTAAGTGTACATTGTAATGAATATCTTCCTGAAATTTTATGTACAAATTGGATTTCTGCAAATTAAATAGTAAATTATCATAAATTATAAAGATAATAAATAACATCTATATTGTGTTTTATAATTACAGAGGCTATTTACATGCATTTTTTACTTCATTCTCCTAAGTTATTGACTATTAGCACAGAAAGGATATTTAGCAGTCACCTCAGTATACAACCCTATTTCTTTACAGAGGATGAATCAAAGAGGTAAAGAGTTTAAATGTCTTGGATAAATTCACATCATTACAGGTACAGAGCCACAACTAGCTTCATCCCTTGTTGAGTATTTCTCTAGTATATTATACCCAGATCCCAACAATTGGAATACCTGTTCCGTGACTATCATAAAGAATAGGGAGTACTACGTCCTGAGGTCAGGCCTTCATGAACATGGTTGGAAAGCAGCCAACCTCCTGAGTTTTGAAGCAGGCGTCTTTGTCCAAAGATGTTGCGGTAACACTTGAACTGGCTTGAAGCTGATTATTAGAGACTATTTAGAAGAACCTAGAGGGAATTCCTTTGCGAAGGAAATAAACCTTTTCAAAATGTGAATAATTATCATCTTAAGTGGTCTATGAATTAGGATATATGCATATCACATTTTCCTGAAATATTTTTAAAAAATTGGCCATAGAGCAATAAAAAGACAAGTCACTGTAGATTAACGATTGAAATATATTTTTCAAGACACTTTATTGTTTGATTTAACTGCTTATGCAACAGTGACTAGAGATAAAATATAATAAATCATGCTCCTAAGTTTAACCTTCTTCTAATATTGGTAGAAAACAGATGACAAACCTGAAAATCCCTAAGTGGGACTTCATGTTTTTGTGTCTTTCTAGGCACTATGCTGTAAATGCACCTGGATGTGCCCTAATTGGGTGATAAAGGCACCTCAACCCCTTTATGAAAGAGGATGCTCAGAGCCCTACTCCAAAGATCCGAATTCAGCCACAGTCACTGTTCACCATAGACTCAAACTATACTATCCAATTTCACATCTTTTTTCTTGACTGAAACAATGTTCAGATCATCTCCCTTCTCATCTTCGGCTTGTTTTCTCATCTTTAGTTTGGCAGCCAGCACCTCTAGCCTGGAGGCATCAAACTTCAGCACACACCAGAATCTCCTGGCCTGCCTATTAAAGCAGATTGTTGGACCCCCACTAGCATTTATGCTTCAGTATGCTTGGGTAGGGGCTGAGAATTTGCATTTCTGACAAGTTCCCTGGTGATCTGTGCGCTGCTAGACCTAGGACCAAATTTTGCGCTGCTCTAACTCGCTTCCTCTAACTCATTCTTTGGGCTACCTCTAAACCTTCTTTCAGTACTGCTTTCCTTATTGCGTTCTGGACTGCACCGATCTTTGTGTTAGTCTTTTGTTTCTGTTGCTTAGTTTATTTGCGGTCCCATTCCTCTTGGCTCTGATGTCATTTTATACTCTGGATCCTGCCTTTAGACATGCCTTATATTTACCATTACAAGGTAATAGAAAAAGAATTAGTAATTTCTGCTACAGAAAATGTTTGTGATTGGTTTTTCTAGCAAAGATAACTGGGATATATGTGGACAGAGGGAGGTAGGTATGGAGATAGAGAAAAAGTTAGTATGGAATTCTGTCACATAAATGTGCAAGGCATCATAAAATCTGAGGGAAGCAGTGATGGAGAATACAATCCTGTTGATAATGTGGTTAAGGTTATTGTATACTGAGTGCTTGTAATTAAGGTTTTTACACAAATATAGGTAGCCCCATTATCTCATATAAAAGCACAATCATAATACTCCAGAGTAGATGAAGTTGAAGACTTCAGATACAGCTAAGAAAAACTAAGAAGCTGGGTAAATGGAGAACTGTTCCTATAATCAACTATCAGCAGGAATGAGAAATAGAAACTGGCTTTACAACCAACCAGCAGAAATCCAAGAAAGCCTGAACCTACACTCAGGTCAGCTAGCTTCTGAATCCTGTCCAACGCTAGGTCACTGATTTCCTCTTCAATGATGTAGTGCCTAGAGGCTCAGCTATTTGCAACATCTTCTTTGCCAGTGATGGCATTCTAGAGAGACCTTCATCACTTACAATTCGTTGTACGTCTATCTATAAACATTCTTGTGGGGACATACTAGACAACACTATTCTCACTGAAGAAAGTATTGAAAGAGTCATCTCTCACAATCCTCTTATCACTGGGCTTTGGGTGGGATGCTGGATTTTACATTCCAGGAAATAGAGCTCCCAGCAGCTATTTCTATTCTGGACACTAACCTCACCAATGTGATTAGGGATGCTTTAATGCAGGGTGGTAGAAACAGGAAGCAACGGTGAGGGAATAGGTACTGAGTCCAGGTTATCATCTCCAATAAGGTAGGAAGAGAGATATCTGATTTAATAATTAGTAAAATGACAAGTTTAGAATAAACATACTCTAAAGATTCTTTATTATCAATTAAGGTAATATTAAGTAACAATGGCAACAACAACAAATTACCTGCATGAATCCTCAGCCCTCTGCTGGTGAGATTTCATGTTTAGTTCCAAATGTTGGGCAATTCTGGATGAAAGGAATAGGCAAGAAATAGATTTGCCTACTACCAAGTTTCGTGGATAGATCTGGTGATTGCTTCAAAATGGGAGATGCTCCCATCACTTTTAATACTTCTACTGAACAGAAATGATGGTCATTGATGACATCTAATCACAGCTTCTCTTTATTCATTCAAATTGCTGAAAGACGGGTTGACAGACATCATACTCCTTCTTTCTTGGTAAGAGATCTCTCTTCTTTCTTGTTAACAGAATATCAATTTTGTTCAGACATAAGGCTGCCATGAGCTTCACGGGAGGCTAGATTTCTCCCTAACCCTAGATACTGAGTTATGATTGGTCTAAAATAGTCAAAATCCCAATCTCCTTAAAGTTGACTGGTTTAGGCATTGGCATGTTAGGCGATTCAGGATAATAAGTGAGAGGTTGTCCTATGGATGGGTTTCTGAAGAAGATTCTCCCTGTTGATAAGAATAGACACATCATGGAAATATTCCCTTTTGTGTCTTTGGACTTACTCTGTGAGGAGATGACTCCTGCAGCCGTTTCAAGTTTTTCCTGGCCAAAATGGACAAGCCTGAGATCAAAAAAACTGATACAGTGCATATGCCAAAATCCTAAATTTCCTGGAACTCTGAGTCAGCTAAGCTCTGGAATGCTTGTTATGTGAAATAGTTTCTTTTTGTTTAAGCCATTTTTAATTGGGTTTCTCATTCTTCTAGCTTAAAGCATCCTAATTGATAAAGGTAGTATTTCTCTCCATTACTGAATAGAAACATTAAGGCAGCAAACTTGTATTACATCTGCACTCTGAAATATCACAAAGAATTTTGCAGAGTTTTACATATTTCATTTCTCTTAGCATATACATGTAAATATATATACAAAATTATAAATATATAAAATATATATTACACACACACACACACACACACACACACATATATTTCCTTGAACCACAGTGTGGGTCTTGCTGTGTCACTCTTTAGGGACAATGATGATATTATACTAATTCCATCCTTTTACTGAAGAAGGAAAAAAGTTAACATTGGCAATGTCCCACAGCCTCTCAGCCTGAAGTCAGAATTGATCATTCAGAGTTGCTCAAGAACACCAAGATAAGAAATTT